>NC_133371.1:34258887-34402066 GCF_049309525.1 Garra rufa
AACGCTATCAGCAGACGGTAATGACAAAGAAGAGTTTGTGGCGCGAAGTAATGAACACATTTCCACAAGCCCAAGGTCAGACAAAGGTCAGACAGCCTCCTTCAATAGCAATCGATACCACTAAGGGTTTCAGCTTACTAGTTTGTCGCTTTGTTCGATAGTTATAACAAGATTTTATTGCTGTATTTCATTTGGTATAGTTCCTATCATATATTAAAGAAATGTTCCGGGTACCATTCAAGTTAAGCTCTATTGATTGCATCTGTGTCACACTGTCGATTATCACAGACGACTCATTGACTCGTCCCTCGGTGGGTGAAAACAAATAAAAACCTTGTTTGCAGTTTACTTACAATAGCAGTCTATGGGGCAAAGCATTGAGTTAGAGGGTTTAAAAACAACAGAAACAAACAAACAAGCTTTATTTTTTTGTGCTTATACTGTTAGTGTCTTTTTAGTGGTGCAATGTCTTGACACATAGACTTCGATTTTAAGTGCTTTCTGATTAATTAGTTATAGGGCTGTCAAACGATTAATCACGATTAATCCAATTGAAAATAAAAGTTTGTGTTTACTATATATGTGTGTACTGTGTGCATTTATTATGTGTATATAAAAACACACATGCATGTATAAATAAATAACTATATATATATATATAATTTAGATCATATAAATATTAATATTTTATATATAAATCTAAACTTTTTCTTACATATATACACGCATGTGTGTTCATTTATGTATACAAAATAAATACACACAGCACACATGTATTATGTAAACACAAACTAGTATTTTAGATTTTAAAAATTTCATTCAGAAATTACTAAAATTCACAAACAATTACAAAGAAAAATCAAGTTTCACATTGAATCAAACTTGAAATTTTGAAGTAGAAAACTGAAATAGTATTATAATAGTAATATTATTCTTGTAAAATGTACTGTAATAATCTGTTTTATTTACAACTGTGAAAATAATTGTAACATCTTTAACAGTGCAAATTATCTTAACATATACGTTGAAAAAATGGTAACCGATTATATGTAACTTTACTGTTAAAAAAACTATAAATTACCATATAATTTGTGGTGAAAAGAAGATTTTCAAGTAAATAAATATTTTTTTTCTTAAATATATACATGCATGTCTGTGTATTTATATATACATAATAAATATACACAGTACGTATATATTACGTAAACACAAACATGTATTTTAGATGCAATTAATCACGATTAATCGCAATTAATTGTTTGACAGCCATACTGAAAAGTTGGTGTAGAAACAATTTTCATTTAGAAATTGCTAGAAACATCAAGTTACACATTGAATCAAACATGAAATTTTGAATTAGAAAACGGAAATAGTATTATAATAGTACTATAATTCTGTTAAAATGTACTGCAAAAAATCTGTTTTATTTACAACTTTTTAAAAGTGTAAATGACCTAAAAAATTTTTTTTTAAATTGTAACATTATATGTAATTTTATATTGTATGGAATTTTACTGTAAAATGCAAATAAATACTATGAATTAACATATAATTTATGGTGAAAAGAAGATTTTGAAGTAAATAAATATTATAATTTTTTTCTTAAATATATACATGCATGTGTGTGTATTTTTATACACATTATAAATATAAACAGTACATATATATTATGTAAAAACAAACATGTATTTTCGATGCGATTAATCACGATTAATCACAATTAATCATTTGACAGCCATACTGAAAAGTTGGTGTAGAAACTATTTTCATTTAGAAATTGCTAGTAAAATTCTTAAATGATAAAGAAACATCAAGCTACACAATGAATAGTAAACATTAAAATAGTACACATTAAAACAGTATTAAAATAGTACTATAATTCTGTTAAAATGTACTGCAATAATCTGTTTTATTTACAACTTTTTTTATTTACAACAAAGTTTTTTTTTTCATTTTTAACAGTGTAAATGACCTTAAAATATATATTGAAAAATTGTAACATTATATGTAATTTTATATTGTATGTAATTTTACAGTAAAATGCAAGTAAAAATTATGAATTACCATATAGTTTATGGTAAAAAGAAGATTTTTAAAAATATATACATCCATTTGTGTGTATTTATATATACCTAATAAATATAGACAGTACATATATATTACATAAACACAAACATGTATTTTAGATGTGATTAATCGCGATTAATCATGATTAATCATGGTTAATCATTTGACTACTGAAAAGTTGGTGTAGAAACAATTTTCATTCATAAATTGCTAGTAAAATTGTCAAACAATGATAAATATGTAAAATATACTGCAATTTTATTTACAACTTCAAAAATCATTAAATTAAATTTTATATTGTATAGAATTTTACTGTAAAATACTGTAAATTTATTTTTTTTGCAAAAAAAAACTATGAACTACCTTATGTATGATGAAAAGAGGATTTTGAAGTAGATTGGTGTTGTAAAATATACAGACATCAGTCTTTTAATACTTGAAACATTGTCACAGTTTTTTTACTGTAAATTTAACAGATATTTTTCAGAATTTTAAATCCCAAATACAATCCCAAAAACAAAGGTTGAAAATGCAGTTCTGGATTCTTTTAAAGAACCTTTCTGTGAGAAGTTTATCAAAGAAACTTTTTTTTTTCTTTGTGTGAAGAATATTTTAACAATGTGAAGAACTTTTTCAATATAAAGATCCCTTTGTACTTTGGAAAGGTTTCATGGATGTTAAAGGTTATTCATGAAACCACTTATGCCAACCTTAATTTTTAAGTGTACCGTAATGTAATGCTTCAAAACTGTCTGTATTTGACCCAAAAAAATGTGCTCTCAGTTTTTAATAAAGGGCTGAATATTGAATACTCTGTGACATTCAACACCCACAACTAGACAACACATTCAGTCAGGCACTATTGCGGTGGACCTGTACCTACTCACACCTGTTTGTGGTGTCACTAGCTGTTCTCTACTTCTCTTGAAGATGAAATTGCTGCTCACATCGAGTGGAGATCTCTTCTCTGCCAGTGAATAGATGGGTGATCCTGTAAAAGAGAAAGACATAAAGAATGAAAGAGAGACACAGACAAAAAGAAAGCCGGTGCTCAGATGAAGAGGTACTGCAGACAGCCAGCACACAAAAGCCTGATGAAATTCAGGGCTTTTTTGAGTGGAAGGATTCACAAAAAACACCTTTTTATGATGGCTACTATGGTTTGTGTGTATGTGAAAGATTTGTGCGTGGGAAACAAGATCACATTTGTAAATGTGCGTACCGAATCAAAACAACAGAAGCCATAGTTCATATTAAGGTGTACAGGGTTCTTTTACTTTCGTCATGGAAAAGCAAAAGTCTGTCATCCTGTGTGTGACCGATTGCTACAGCTTCATCCTGTGCAGTTGGCATATGGTTTATATTATTTCAAGGTGTGTGTGTGTGTGCATTCAAGTTTCATGACATTTTTATTACAAACACATGCTACTTTCAGAATAAGACGTATTTAATGTAAAGAGTGGGGCTGTTGCGAACACGATAAGGAATCCCGTGTATCATCATAGGTCATTTTCTAGAGAGGATGGACGCAGATGCATTTCATTAACAGCAAATTGCCACAAGTTACACCGCAGAAAATTAAGTTTAGAAAGAGCCGCCTACTTTTTTTCCAGTGACATAAACAGTGTGCAATCACTGAAGTTGGCCTGTGCTGTGCTTGATTCTGTTTTCCATTAATGTGGCTACTTATTACAGTACTACTTTGTTGTTTGCTCAAATGGCATTGAGTAAAGGTGGAGACATTTATGAAATTTAGCAACGCTCTTAACGCTTTTTATGAAGCTGAAAGCCTTCTGACCAAATTTGGGTTTAGTTTCTAAAGTCCTCTAGCACCACCATCAGTTCACTTTTAAAGCTATGGTTCACCCAAAAATAAAAAAAAATTACCCCATGATTTGCTCACCCCCAAGCCATTCTAAGTGTTTATGACTTTCTTCTTTCAGACAAATACAATCGGTGTTATATAAAAAAATGTCCTGGCTTTATAATGGCAGTGAATGGGTGTTGAGATTTTGAAGCCCAAAAAAGTGCATTGATCCATCATGAAAGTAGTCCACACGGCTCCAGGGGCTTAATAAAGGTCTTCTAAAGTGTATTGATGTGTTTGTGTAAGAAAAATATCCATATTTAAAACTTTATGAACCGTAATCTGAAGCTACCGCTAACTGTGTAACACGGACATGAGAGAGTGGCGTTCCAGCAGATAATGTAGGACAACTGTTCGATTTTGTTTGAATTCCTGACAAAAATTAAATATGGCATTATCCTATAGGGTTGGACATCACAATGTTGAGCCAGCCTCCATTTTGTTTGGAAGGGAAATTATGTGTACTAAAATATATATTTGAATACTTTCCCTCAATAGTGTGTTTTCACAACGCGTCATCAAGTTGGCCATATTGGCAGCACTGAACCAAGCCTGCAAGCCTGACCAGCTAAAACCAGCCTGACCAGGAAAGTGGCTAAAACCCCACTAAAACCAGCCTGCTGACCAGCTAAAACCAGCCTGGTTGACCGGCTAAAGCCAGCCAACCAGCCTAGATGTTTTGGGTTGTACTAATCAGTCAGACTGACAAAAACATTTGGAGTAATATAGATTGCCAAAAGTTATAACAAATCAAGGTGTGCAAAAAACTTTCTGAAGAACAAAAGACAAATCTTGACAACATTTGTTCTTATTATTTCAAGTCAGGTAGGTGAAATATTAGGCTAATATCTTAATTAATACTGCTTGTACATATCTTTACCACCTATTAACTCTATATGGTTTAGCAGCTTCCATATGTTTTTTCAGTGGTTTAGACAGGGCAAATTAGCAGAACAACGTATTCAGTCATACATTAACCGTGCAATAAAGACTGTTGTTTACACCCGAGTATTTGGGTAACTGACCAAATCGTGACCTAAGTGTAACTAACCAAATCGGGACCTAAGTGCAAACCCTCTATCATCCCTGCTGAAAAAACCTATTATCCCTGCTGAAAAAAGGCTGGTTTTAGCTGTTTTTTTCAGCAAGGGTACTCTGTTTATACTACGGAGCGGCAGTACTTACCACACATTTTTCCAGATTAAAAGTTTGTCTGTGGTGCCCAGAATCTGCAAATCATTCACCATTGTCTTATCATTCATCTCACTTTACTCTGTTTATGTGGTAAGTTAAATTTTATGTAGGGTATTGTAACAGGCTAGTGCTAGCAAGCGGCTAACCATGTCCCTTTAGTGGCTCCATAGGAAGCGTTAACATTCCTTTTCATGCCTTTCCTAATATGGATTTACGCTTACCCCGATGTCAACGTCAATCGCGATGTTTCACTGTAGACATTGCCCAAATTAATTAATTTTATTAAAGCCCATTACTTTAGTGTTTAGTCTGTTGAGATTGAGGTTGCCTAAGCAGTGTAAGATCTGTGTGTGTATTAGTGCATATTGGTCATTCTACTGTATTCTTGCACTTTGTGTTTATTCATTGGTGTGTGTGAGTCTTAGCCATGGGGAAAGTTTTGTGACTGAGTCATTAGAATATTCATATTTTATGTCCCGTGGAATCCTGGCTGGCCTGGTGTGTGTGATTAAGATGATGGATGACAGAGGGTGTGATTTATGCAAACAAAAAATTTAATTATGGGTAAAATACTGCGGCACAGTGTTTGAGATTTCAAAGACGTTTGGATTACAGCATCGTTTTATTGTGGGAAGGTTTGAACATGACTGATAGGAAGGACTTTTTGTGACCTTTTCAAAATGATAAAGGGTAGAACTGATCGATGTGCTTGAATGTGAAAAAATCGATCTCTATGTTATTATTCAAAAGTTTGTGGTCAGTGAGATTGGGTTAATTCACTAAAAAATAATAATTCTGTCATTAATTACTCACCCTCATGTCGTTCCAAACCTGTAAGACCTTTGTTCATCTTCGGAGCACAAATTAAGATATTTTTGATTAAATCCAAGAGCTTTCTGATGCAACTGACTTGTTCAAGGCCTAGAAAGGTAGTATGGACATTGTTAAAATAGTCCATGTTCAACTGTAATGTTATGAAGCTATATTTGTGATGTTTTTTTGTCCTAATAACTATTTAGCAATATATTGTTTATTTGTTGTTGTATTACAGCAAAAAAAATTGCTTAACTGTGTCACGACCCATTCTGTCATCTGTCTGTGGTGACTCAATTGCTCTCTTTCTGTTTTCCTCAGAGGTTCCCCCTTCTAATACTTTCCTCTTATATCCCTGTTTGTCAGGAAAATTTAAGGAAGTCCCTCTTAGCTTTCACAAACATTTAAGAGAAGCTTGCGTAATTGTACTGGTTTCAGGTGACTTGCCTTTGATGTGATTAGAGGAAGCGCTCCACAAGCAGATGGCTCTAAATCATGTTGTGACCATTAATCACATGCACATGGGCATCATGCCTAAAGGCTAATGCTGATTTACAGTTAACCAGTTGTTTGATAGTATGACTGATGGTTTTCATTTCTTCAGTTATGCAATATTCAATATAGGCTCAGCTTTAGGTGTCTCACTCTCTGAATTAAGTTTACAGTGCCGCCTTTGAGGAAGGAACCTACTGAGGGCCTACACAAAATAAAATTACAGCACGCCCAGGCATGTTTGCAGCATGCTATATAGGGCTGCATTAGTTAATATGCAGCATCAGAGATGTGCAAACTTGACAAATCTGACCCGCTTTAGCTTTTAGACTGTGTGCGGGGCCACGGGATTGCAATTAATTACTGTTTACACATACCCATAGGTGTACCATGGCAAAATAAAGTGCTGTGGATCACGTTGACTAAGCTAACTCAATGCACTTCTGAGATTAGCTCTTATCTCCACATCAAAACACAGCCCTGATGTAGTTAGAGCTGCAGTTTTTCAGAAAGGTACCATCTGAGTCTCAAGTTACTCACTCTATCCTTGCCATCTGAAGCTATAAATAGGTTTCTACTCCAGTATATCCAGAAAAAAAAAAAAAACTAGCCTGCCATTTTCTATTTGTCTTCAGAAAGTATGCTCCCAACTGTGTCTTGCGCATTTCCCTCAGGAAGTAGGTTGTAAGCGTCTGCATCGCATAAGAAAGAAGCAATCTTCCCGTGTGTCTGCCTGACCAACCAAAGGCCTTGTGGTGAACGGTCAGAGTTCCCCGCCTGCACAAACGAGTAAAAACGTTTCCATCCAATTTAGTCCATTCACTCTCATAGCCGAGGCCGAAAGTAGGGCAGCCAATGGCTAAACGCTGAGCTGCCTGGGTAAGCCTTTATGCGAATGGAACGACGGGTTGAAGCTGGCAGTGGTTTCGATCTGGAAAGGATAGTGACATAGTCGAATCAAACAGACGCACTGAAAATCCACTCACCGTAGCTTCGCATGCACCAGACCGCATTCTTTAATGAGCCTGTCAAAAAGAGAGTGACCATCTGGAAAACAAAGTATTGGATGGAGAATGTCATAAATGTTGAACTTTTCCTCTCCGCATGAGCTCAGGCGCGCATTACCAAGCTGTGCTTGACTTTAAAGGAGTTATATGATGAATTCTTAAGAAATTCTCCTTCATCTTCTGAGATAAAAGAGTTAGATGCGCTATGAAAACATGCTTCAGATTTCAAAACTTAAAACTTTGTTTCACTGTCATTTGAATCAGTCAAAATGCAATGCAGGCTTTGCGAACTGGCATTTATTGAAGGATGGAGTTGTTAGAAACTATATTGGAGCTGACAGCAAACCCAAACTCTTGCTGCGAGCACTGCAAAGTGCTGTTATTGATATTTTATGTGAAAAGGGGGCTTTTGTATGCTGTCTTTTACTTTATACACTACCAGTCAAAAGTTTTTGAACAGTAAGATTTTTCGTGTTTTTAAATAAGTCTCTTCTGCTCACCAAGCCTGCATTTATTTGATCCAAAGTACAGCAAAAACTGTCAAAATCTGAAATATTTTTACTAATATGTTTTAAAATTAAACTTATTCCTGCGGTTTCAAAGCTGAATTTTTAGCATCATTACTCCAGTCACACGATCCTTCAGAAATCATTTTAATATTCTGATTTGCTGCTCAAAACCATCTTTATGTTATTATTATGTTGAAAAGCTGAGTAGAATTTTTTGAGGTTTTTTGATGAATGGAAAGTTTAGAAGAACAGCATTTATCTGATATACAAATCTTTTGTGATATTATGTGTTAAATGTCACTTTTGATCAATTTAAAGCATTTTTGCTAAATAAAAGTATCCATTTTTATAGTTTCTTTCCAAACAAAAGAAGAAAAGAACTCCATAATGTTACAAAGGCTTTTTATTTTAGACAAATGCTGATCCTTGGATCTTCCTATTAATCAAAGAATTCTGAAAAAATGTACTCAACTGTTTTAAATATTGATAATAATAATAAAAAATGTTTCTAGATCAGCAAATCCGCATGATGTCTGAAGGATCATGTGACACTGAGTAGTGTAATGATGCTGAAAATGTAGCTTTGATCACAGGAATAAATTGCATTGTAAAATATATTCAAATAGAAAGAAGTTATTTTAAATAGTAAAAATATTTCACAATATTACTACTTTTACAGTATTTTGAATCAAATAAATGCAGGCTTGGTGAGCAGAAGAGACTTCTTTAAAAAAAAAATCTTACTGTTCAAAAACTTTTGACTGGTAGTGTAGGTTCATAAGGTTATGAGAAATAGTAATGTCTGACTCATAAACAGCTGTGTTCTTTTGAATGAATCATTCATTCATTGCGAGCTGAATCATTCACAGATCAGACTGATCCAGTTCTTGCAATGATCTGGTCATAACAGTTCACTGGAAAGGAAGAAATAAAGTGAGACAATTGTTATTTTTGCTTGAACTTTTGCTTTTAAAGGTATAGTTCACCCAAAAATGAAAATTATTTCATTAATTACTCTCATGTCGTTCCAAACCCGTAGGATCTTCTGAACACATATTAAGATATTTTTAATGAAATGAGTTCACAAGAATACCATGGCACATGCATGTGTGTCGAAGACTGACACAGAATAGAATAAATTAATAATAATAAATAAATAAATAAATTAATGTTGAACGTTGAATGTCACATGAACTATTTTAACAATATCCTTACTACCTTTCTGTGCCTTAAACGTATCAGTTGCGTTGCTGTCTATGTACATATTGCACGTATTTGTACTATTTAAAGCTCAGATGTTTGAAGCAGTTATGTTAACTGACATTTCTAAGTTCATTTGGCTCATTCTTTTAAGTCTGATAAGTTCGACCAAGAAAAACTTTGATATTTGAGTTATCTCAACAAGTTCAATGCAGATAAGTTAACTTAACTCAAAATGTTAAGTTGTGATAACTAATTTGCGCAATATTTTTTTACAGTGAATGTCAGCTCAGAAAGCTCTCGGATTTCATCAAAAATATCTTAATTTGTGTTCTGAAGATAAACGAAGTTCTTAGGGATTTGAAACGACATGAGGCTGAGTAATTAATGACAGAATTGCCATTTCTGGGTGAACCACCTCTTTTATTTCACAGGTCAATAGTCAATAGGATTTTTTTTAACTTTTTAAGTTAAGAGGGTGAATAATAAGAAAATTAAAGAGCAATTTTGGTTAAGTGTAGAAGGTTGAAGCATCTCATCAGTGACTCATATACACTATCCTCCCACTCCTACAGGCATTCATAGGAGGTGACAAACGTGCTGTTTTCTTATTTCTTCAGGGATGTTAGACATCATTACAATCCATGACAAAAGAAAATTCTATGGTTGCTCAAGAACTGTCCAAAAAAAAAGTTACCATGGTTTTAAACCACAGTGCATCAGATGATTGATTGAATCACGCCTGATCTCTAAATGTGATGAAACTGAATGAAAAGTCATTTTAGAGGAAGATCTGACTCATTTAGAAACCAGCTTGTGTTTATCAGATAACCTATATTGTATGAAACTTCTTTAAAAGAAGAAGTAGGGGTTATTTCGAAACATACAGTACGAGAAGCGCCCACTGCTTGAATCTCCTTTTACGGGCTAGTTTTTATTCTGGGTGCTCCCTTGGAAGACAAAGTTGCATCAGTGAACATCAGTTTGTGTTGGCAAAGATAGATATGAGCATGATGACTGAGTTCAGTAGTTCAGCATTGATTTGTGTGAATGTCCTACCCTTTATAGAAACATTGTGGTGTAGAATCTGCTCTTATGTCCTGTCAGAATAAAAACAGCAGTATTTGCAGTGAGATCTTTGTTGTTTCTGTCAGCGTCCAGTACAGTTAAGTGAAATGTTTCAAGGGTTGGTGACAGAACTGGTACAGATTTAATAAGTACTGGGTTTTCAGATACGTGGCAAGATATATTTCAATTGTCCAAGCCTGAGGTGATCTAAGAAATGCATCATTGTCATTTCAGATCGCTGGCTGGATCAAATGAATACTAATGAGAATGAATCCATTGTCCGATGATTGAACATCCACTGCACTGCAGCATATCCACACTCTCCATCCAAAACACAAACCAGTGTAATTGTTTATATTAATATCAGATCAGTTTTGGAATTGATTCATTAGGAGAGTTTTTGTTGAATGTGAATCTTACCACAGTTAATATTGATGCATAAGAAGTTGTACTACAATACTTTGTTAGTTTGCTTGTTTAATTTATATACAAAAATATTCATACTTTCATTCATCAAGGATGCATCAAATTGATCAAAAATGACAGTAAAGACTTTTACATTGTTACAAAAATATTACTATTTAAAAAAAACAACTGTTGTTGGAACTTTCTATTGATGAAAGAATCCTGAAAAATACATTACGGTTTCCACAAAAATATTAAGCAGCACAACTGTTTTCAGCATTGATAATAATTAATAAGAAATGTTTGGAGAAAATTCAGCTTTACTATTACAGGGTTTAAGCTTTTGAAACATCTGTTTTTGTACAGATATATTTTATTAATTTATCTTATTTTATTTAATTAATTGTTATGTTTATGATATAATTTACAAGAATAAATTACAGTTTTAAAAATATTAAAATATATATATATATTTTTTAATTGTAATAACATTTTAATATTACACTATAACAAATAAATAAAGAATATGGAGTCTGTAATTCATGGCAAAATAAAATGTTTGTGGATTCTTTTTGAAATGTATATTAATAAGTATTATTTTATAAAATAATTTTTAAAATATTATATTTTAAATATTATTTTTGAGCTATGATCTATAAAGCATGAGCCTTCTGTTTTGTATAGATTTATTATATTTTATTTTATTTATTGTTATTTTTATGATTAACTTTTGTTTATTATTATTAATATTTATTCATTTTATTTTTATTTATATATATATTTATAATATATATTTGCATTGTTGTATATTGATAAGTGTTACTTTTTATATTATATGCATACATATTCGTTCATTATTTTTCATATATTTTAAAAACTTTGATAATAATAAATAAGAAATGTTTGAAGTAATGACCATTACAGGAATAAATTACTGTTCAAAATAAATTAAAATATAAAACAGTTTTTTTATATAATAATATTTCTCAATATTACACTTTAAAAAATAAAATAAAATAAAAATATAACAAAAAAATTAAATATTACTTTTGAGCTGTGATCTATAAAGCACGAGCCTCCTCTATACAGGCTTGGGATAAACTTATAGGTTTTAAACTTTTGCAAACATTTGCTTATTATTATTTTATTTATATTGTATTTATATATATATTTTTATTTTATTTTAATATTTATTGTTATTAATTGTTATTTTTAATGATTAACTTTTGTTTTATTTTTATTATTATTTATTAATTTATAAATGCTTTGACAATTGTATATATTTCTATAACATATATTTGTATAGTTTTATATTGATTTATATTACTTTTTATGTATGCATTCATGTTATTTTGAAAACTTTTGTTTAGAGTTATTAAAATATAAAACTGTTATTTTAAATTGTAATAACAATTCACAATATTACATTGTTAAAAAATGCATGGCAGAATAAAATGTTTGTGGATTCTTTTTGAAATATTTATTTTTATATTTTAGTATTGTTTTAAAAAATATTATATTTTAAAATTATAAAGCACAAGCCCCGATTATACAGGTTTGGGATAAACTTATAGGGCTTAAACCTTTGAAACCATCTTTTTTGTATAGATTTTAATTTAATTTAATTTTATTATTTATATGATTAACTTCTGTCATTTTATTATTAGTATCATTATTTATTTATTTAAGGCTTTGACAAAGCTTTGTAAAACAGTTATTTTAAATTGTAACAATATTTCACAATATTACACTATAAAAAAAATGCCAGGAAATTATCCTGCCATTTTATGGACATTTCCCTTAACAGTAACCCTAAAACAGTAATATATAAATAAAGAAAATTACATCATATTAATACAGTGCATTATGTCCTTTTTTTTTTACAGTGTGCTGTTTTTACTGTATTTTTGATCAAATAAATGCAGCCTAGAGCATAAGAGACTTATTTGAAAAATCTTTTAAAAATCTTCCAAACACAAGCTTATGAAAGGTAGTGTACAAATGAGAATTACATAAGATTTTACACAGCATTTCACACTGTTACACCACCATCAAATGAAGTCGTCAAACCTTGCAAGAGTTTAAAAAAAGGTCAGTGATTTGAGGATCCTTTTTGTTTTTTAGGATTCTTTAGTCAGAGTGTTCCTCTCGCTTGCCTCTCCAGAGACTTCTGAGTCTCTCCTCTGAGTACATCGATAGATGTTTACACAAAAAATAACTCAACACGCTAAAGGGCCCACATGTCAAAAGAAATCAGCGAACAATAAAGCAGTGCCCCTGCCAATCCCTCTGGCTTTTGTTCAGAACTCATGCAACCAGCCCATCTGTCCTGAGATGCTCCCTCTGAAACGCTCCTGCCTGGCTCCCTTTTATATTAATCTTCCTGCCAAGCGCAGCAATTCCCTATGGTAGAGTTGCACTGTCGATTGGAAAAATGTGTTGTGTGTATGCTAATGATGAACCATGCACAAGGCCTTTGTGAGACTTCATCTCCAGCTCTGAAGTCAGATGCTTTTAAGGCAGGTATGCCTGTGTATTACAGGCTATTTACTTTTCAACCTCCCGGCAGGTGCTTTATTCGCTATCGAGGGCATGTGAAGGGGATTCTGTGATCATCGCTTCAGAATAAAAATGCAAGACTGCGCTCACTGACTGAACTCTCGCCAGCTGAGGGTCTTGTGCAGTTCCTGTCAGCTGTAATTCTGTAATTGATATTGTTGTTGAACATCGGTTTCTATACGCTGCCTTTGACATGGCGGCCCAGCGCCTTAGGATGCATTACGCAGAAGAAAAGAGCAAGCTTGTTTGAATTACGTTCTGCATGAGGGGTTATGCCACTGCAGCTTGTCCATGTCTGATGGACATTTTCTGGCAGCAGCCTGTACATTTTCCTACAGAATAATACAGATTTTTGTTGGTTAAAGTGTAACTTCACCCCAAAATGACAAGTTTGTCATTAATCAAACCTCATGTCGTTCCAAACCCGTAAAAGCTTCGTTCGTCTTCGGAACACAATTTAAGATATTTTGGATGAAAACCGGGAGAAACCGGGTGAAAACCATCTGCCATCAGTGGCTCAATCTGAATTTTATGAAGTGACAAGAATACCTTTTGTATGCAAAGAAATTAAAAATGAAGACTTTATTCAACATATCGTCTCATGTATCGCATCACTTTACGCCATTTTGGATAGTATCCCCTGTACGCAAACAGTGTACGCTGTTTTCTGTCAGCTTCGTCACGCGGATACGTTTCAAACACGAACAAAAAAGCGTGTCCATAGGGCTGTTTGTTTGGAATCGAGTCTGATTCCGATTCCTGGTTCTGGAATCGATTTGATTGTTTTTCTATTCTTGTTTTTTAGATTGAATGAACCTAATCTCGCCATGACTACAGGATATTAAGGTCGTAAAAATGTATCCTTCTCATAATATGAAGTTTTATTTGTAAAAAATGACGATATATAAATTATAATTTAGTCTGCTTTGCCCTTGAAATTAGTCATAGCCCACAGCTCAGCAGCAGTGTTGCCAACTCTGCGGTTTTGAAGCGACCACAATAACGTCATATTTAGCCCCTGAAATGCGAATTTACCAGGGAAACCCGACACAGAAACGTGTATTTTATCCGCATGAACCATAGAGTGTAAAAAATATGGACGTAGTGTCTGTGACGTCACCCGTTGGTTTCTTGAAGAGTGATTTTGAATTGGAATCGCGCGTCACTCCCGGATAATCGAAAATGGGCAAAGAGGCGGGACGTGGGTGGAGCTGGTTGCTGAAATCACACCCGCCTACCGCGACAGTGGTGACAGCAGTGGCGATCCCCTGTCACTCAAGTGGCCACGCCCTTAATTATGCAGAATTTTAAGGCTTAATATAACTTAAACGGTTGAGTTATGAAAAAATTCACCCCCCTCACAGTTGACATGAAGGGCGAAATTAGCTATACAGACCAAAACCACTTTTTGTACCAGGCTGTAAACATATTTTTTTCTGCTGTAAAGTTGGGTATTTTAACATGGGGCGTCTATGGAATTGACTCCCTTTTGCAGCCAGTCTCTAGCGGCCAGTCGATGAATTGCAGTTTAAGCCACTTCCGTGTTGGTTTCAATAGAGAGAGCGGGAGGTTGCCGCTTGGCATGAACGCGATTTTTAGCGGGGGACCCCTCTCAAAATGCGATTGGGCTAGTTTTGGGCTAGTTATGAGTAGCAATTTTGAAGGGTTTTCTTATGAAAACCTGGCAACCCTGCCAAAGTGTCTAAAATGAATGTGCACGGTTCAGCTTAATGATAAAGTTTACTTTGTATGTTTTGCACAAAATTATCAAACTGTACACTGAAACAAAATAACCAGAACAATAACACTGACAGAGATCATGTGGTTTATCTGTCAATCAGATGCGCTCTCGGCCACTGATCTATGCTTGTGGCGTTTTCTTTTAGAATTGTCAGTGGCTGATATAATAAAAAAATAGTAGACCTATTTTAGATGAAAATAAGATCAAGACCCTCGATCACATCATGATCAATTCTGTTGTGCCGCGCTCAAAATTGTGGACAACATAAGACAGTTCCACCATAAAAATAACCTCTGAATGTTGTTTTTAACTGGTTCATCAGGAACCTTTTCGTGGAAACGAATCAGACTTCTAATCACTTTTAATGAGCATGAGGGAGGCGAATGGTGCTTCTCAAATGGAAGGCTGCATCTTCAAATTCAGATGATCTCAGTACCGACTTATTTTCTTTTAGCTTATTTTCGTGAATTTAAAATGTGTGCAGCCTTCCGTTTGAAAGGCACCAAGGGCACCAACCTTTGGAATCAACTCGCGATTCCCAACGCCTCGGAATCAAGGAATCTTTTTGGAATCGATTCCCAGCCCTAGGTATCCGCGTGACGCAGCTGACAGAGAACAGTGGCGCTACAGTGACGCAGAGGAGACGAATTGTTGAATAAAGTCATTATTTTTGTTTTCTTTGCGTACAAAAAGTATTTTCATAGCTTCGTAAAATTATGGTTAAACAACTGATTCTATTTCACAATTTCGACTACGTCTTTCATACTTTTCTAAGTCTTGACAGTGGTATTTACCTGCCAGTCAAGGGAACAGATATTTTTCATCCAAAATATCTTAAATTGTGTTCCGAAGACGAACGTAACTTTTACAGGTTTGGAACGACATGGGGGTAAGTGATGGTTGTTGGCTATTTATTTCTACATTGCTTGAACACTTTTCATGTCTACATATAGCCTAAATGTGTACAAAGTTGCACTTTTTTGTTCTTTACAACTGTTGCTTGTCAGATTGTTCACTCCAGCCAGGTCTTGGATAAAAAGCTTTGGCAGACTGATGTTTTTATGTCAGACTGTGTGATATACATCTTAATTAAGTCCTTGGTCACAACTGACAGCATTGACTAGGCTTTCTGCCATCCTCACTTTGACATCTACCAAATTGAATCCAAGCAAGCCCTTTCACTAATGTTGGCAATGATTATCCTGGGGCGAACAAAAGTATGTGGAGTCTGTAATGCAGGGCAGAATAAAATGGTTTGTGGATTCGTTTTGAAATGTATAGGTATGAATAATATTTTATAAAATACTATACAGGTTTGTAATAAACGTATAGGGTTTAAACGTTTCAAACCATCTGCTTTTGAATAGATTTAGCCAATTGGTTTTTTTTTTATTGTAGTTTATTTTATTTTATTGTTATTAATCTTTATTTCTATGATTATATTCAATCATTTTATTATTATTATTATTATTATTATCTATTAATTTATAAAGGCTTTGACATTTGTAAATAGTTTTATATTATATATTTGTATAGTTTTATATTGTTAAGTTTTACTTTTTATATGCATAAATATGTATCATAATATATATATATATATATATACACACACACACACACACACACACACACACACACAAATACAAATAATAATTAAACTGTAAATTAACAATAAATAAAATTAATAATATAAATATAAATATGTAGAGTTGCATATTCTATAATAAATAAAAAGAATAAATTAACAACAAATAAAATTCATAATATAAATAAAAAATATAAATATATAGAATTATATATTATACTCTATATATATTTATATATACACACACACCTTTTTTAATTGAATAAGTTTTTCACAAAAATATTATTTTTTATCACATATATAATAAAAATAAAATAGATGCAAATAATAAATAACAATAAATAATATATATATATATATACACATGCATTTTTTAAATTGAATAAAAAGTTGATCACAAAAATATTATTTTCATTACATATATAATATTAATAAAGTAAATACAAATAAACAGTTAATGAAATAATGAATAAACACAATTTACAATAAATAACAATAATTCATTTTTTTTTTTTTTTACTGAGCAACTTTATACATCTAAAAAGCTGAATAAATAATGTTTCCATTTATGTATGGTTTGTTAAGATAGGACAATATTTGGATGAGATACAACTATTTGAAAATCTGGAATCTGAGAGTGCAAAAAAAATCTAAATATTGAGAAAATCACCTTTAAAGTTGTCCAAATGAAGTTCTTAGCAATGCATATCACTACTGAAAAAAATTAGTAAATTTACAAAATATCTTCATGGAACATAATCTTTACTTAATATCCTAATGATTTTTGGCATAAAAGAAAAAACAATAATTTTGACCCATACAATGTATTTTTGGCTATTGCTATATACCCATGCTCTAATATAGTGACTGATCTGTTGTTAGTGCTGTTATTATTTCCTGACCTGGGTTAACATCCGCCATACTTAGATTGATCCTTGTTTGTTTGACCACATAGTGCTGGCTCTAAAAATAAAACCAGCAGCAGGCAGTTTCTCCCCTGCAGCTCAGTTCAGTGTGAGTGAGATGTGATTTAATACATACAATATGAGCTTTCTCTGTGCTGTTATCAGGTGTGACCTTATAGCTACTGATAATTAAATATAATATTTAATATGTAGAGTAAAAGTTAGTGTGGGTGAGCTATTGTCATTTGGCCAAAGGGTATGGAATGAGTCAGAGAGGCTAATTTCCATTATTTGATAAGAGACAATGACGACATGCTTGATTGGTTCGTTCACTTCATTGCTTTGTCATTTGGTAGTCTAATGTTAGTCATTCAGTGCCAGTGGGAGAGCGTCAGAAACATTTAAACTCCATTTCTGCAGCATGAAGAGCTATTAAGATTATCCTCTTTTTGTTGTAATTGCTTCATTTACAGTTGAATGAAAAGAGATGATTTATTTGTGGTCAGATACAACCAACACAGATTTCAATTTAAACATTGTGACAGAAGCTTAAAACCATTGGGTTTGGATAAAAGAGACACACTTATAGACGGTTCAACTTTAAAGGATTAGTTCAAGCCAGAATTAAAATTTTCTAATAATGAACTCACCCTCATGTCATCCAAGATGTTCATGTCTTTCTTTCTTTAGTCAAAAAGAAATGAAGGTTTCTGAAAAAAAAAAAAAAAAAAAAAAACATTCCAGGATTTTTCTCCATATAAAGTGCCTTGCAAAAGTATTCATACCCCTTAATGTTTTTCACGTTTTGTTGCAGCATTATGTTAAACTGCTTTAAATTACTTTTTTTTTTCACATCAATCTACATCTCATACACCATAACAAAGCACAAAACAGGTTTGTAACAACTTTGCAAATTTATTAGAAATAAAACTGAAAAGATTCCATTGCATAAGTATTCATAGCCTTTTCTAGGCAGGGCCAGATTAACACTTTGTTGTACCCTGGGCAACAATATTCAAGGGCCCATCATCACGACCCCAGGATCACCATAATATGGTCATATATAGAATATATTACTGTAATATACAGTAAATATACTCAATACTTCAAATCCTAACTGTCATCATATTTTGATTTACAAATATTTAAATGCTCATAGAACTACAAATGCACTACTATGTCCCCTATCAAAGACATTCACTCACATATGATGCTATGAAAACAAAATACATCAGCATCTGTACAGTATAATCTGGTAAAATTGACCCACTACATTGAGAGGGAGGGAAGTATCCTCCATTTTCACAAAAAATGAATAGATAAGTAACCACTTTAAAACCATTTGCCAGTAGCCAACGTTACTTTTTTTCCCGGTACTTTAGCCTACTTTGTGTAAAAACGAAAACATTTATTTCAGTGAAAAAAAAATTCAAAACTCTCTATTTTAACATTTTGAACAATCTTTTGCTTTTTTTTTTTTTTTTTTTTTTTTTAGAAATTCTTATGTGTTTTAATTTTTCTGATAATCAAATGAAAGCATAAACATTTATTTATTTTTAATCAAATGAAAAATAAACCCTTTTAATTTTTGGCAAACAAACTGTTAAAATCAATACATGGAAGAAAAATTATATTCAGTTTAAAACGTTGAAAATAATAATTGTAGTATTTTTTCTACAATTAAGTGGTTAATCTTGTTGTAATATTTATTTTATTATCATATATATTGTTTTATGTAAATTATTTAAATAGGAATATATAAACACCTACATTATACTGTACAAAAGGAATACAAGACTAATATTGTTGCTACATGTTAAACCGTTCTTTTATTTTGACAGGTTGCTGTGAAGTTTCTGTCTACAGTATGATATGATGCTAGTTTTCTTAAATGAAACGGTAAAAGTGACACTCACAGCAGTTTTGGAGATTGAGTTCATCTGTTCATCTGAGGTGCAAATGCAAAAAATTAACGTGAGCGTCGAGCGTGCTTCAGTACGCGCGCAGTAAAAAAAAACGCGTCTCCACCATTCATATTAAAACGGTCTTTTTGCATTTCAGTTTTCACAGACACTAGTCCATATCGCGATTTGAATTAAGTGACAGACCAACTTTTGATTTATTAATCCCAAAATCGACGAATTCCGTGGCATTCCGCGCTATAGTAAATTCCGTTTTTATTAATGGAGTGCGCGCTCCCGTCCGTGTTTTCGCGGAGGAAACATTGTAAACGCGCGACTATGTAGAGACAGAAATGACATGCCTCCGTGTAAATAAGATAAATAACATGAGGCAATTTATTTTGCTCGTGCCCTTGCTGTCCTGGGCCCTTTAGATGTCGTGGGCCCCTGGGCAATTGCCCAGTTGCCCGTATGGTTAATCCGGGCTTGTTTCTAGGACACTCGAAATTTAGCTCAGGAGCATTCATATTGCCTCTAGATGTTACTACACTTCGAGTGGAGTTAAACTGTGGCAAATTCATTTGAATGAGTATGATTTAGAAAGGCACACACCTCTCAGAAAAGGTCTAACAGCTGAAAATGCATATCAGAGCAAAAACTAAGTCCTGAAGTCAAGATAACTGCCTGTAGAGATCAGTGACAGACTTGCGTTAAGGCAATGATCTAGGGAAGAGTTCAGAAAATAATCTGCTGCGTTGAAGGTTCACAGAAGCATGTAGCCTCCATTATCCATAATGGAAGACGATTGGAACAACTACCCTGCTGAAAAAACCAGCATATGCTGGTTAGGTATGTTTTGGTGCTGGGATGCTGGTTTTAGCTGGTTTATGCTGGTCCTTTGCTGGTTTATGCTGGTCCTTTGCTTGCTTATGCTGGTCCTTAGCTGGTTAATGCTGGTCATGTTGTTGGTCAAGGGCCAGCATAAACCAGTAAAGGGCCAGCATAAACCAGCAAAGGACCAGCATAAACCAGCAAAGCATATATATATATATATATATATATATATATATATATATATATATATATATATATATATATATGCTTTTTAACCACAAATGCTCATCTTGTGCTCAACTTATGCAAAGAAAGAACGCCCTTTACAAAAAAAACTTAAAACAACGATGTCAGGCGATTTTGAAGTAAACAGACAAAGAACTAACCAAGTAATGCGTCAAGTCACGGACATGGATCACAGAGCTAGTGCAAGATGAGCATTTTTTGGTATGTTTGATTGTTTCACTAGATTACACTCATTTTTATTTTTCTTAGAAAATGGCCAGTTGTTTCTCTAGATAAGACCCTTATTCCTCAGCTGGGATCGTGTAGAGCCCTTTGAAGCGGCACTGAAACAGCTTTTTTGGACCTTCAACCTGCTGATCCCCATTGAAGTCCACTATATGGAGAAAAATCCTGGAATGTTTTCCTCAAAATTTCTTAATTTATTTTCGACTGAAGAGTGGGAGTGAGTAAATTATCAGTACATTTTAATTCGGGAGTGAACTACTCCTTTAATAATATATACTACATATTCAGCTAAGCTTTCACTGTGTCTCTGCAGCTTTATTTAACTCTAAAGTCACTAGTTAACCCCTCCTATAAGAAGAGAAACACAACATGGAACATTCCATGTCTGTGGCCACAAATACTACATGACTAGAAACCATTGAGAATCTCTCGCTAACACCCAGCAAACTGACATCATCCCTTAAATATCCAGAGTAAACAAAAGTTTCTCGTACTCCATCGTGGAAGAACTACATGTGCTCAGAGTATGTCCAGCAAATGCCTTTGAATTTACAGCCTCTTTATGTGTTGTCGATTCAGAAGTGGATGGATAAACCGCCCCGCTATTATGCAGCTGTAAAAGTTCATTAGTTCTCGTCTTTGGGGTTTCTGAGGCCCTGTTATGATAGTGATGTCATTAAGAAAGTGCTGCATTCACATCATTTCGGAATTGCTGTAATTACAAGATGACAAATTCGTCTTTGAGCTGAACTTATTCATTTCAATAGCACCATTCATATTGTGGGTGTGGTATTAAAGGGGATAGTTTATCCAAAAATAAAAATTCTGTCACTAACTACTCACCCTCATGTTGTTCCAAACCAGTAAGACCTTTGTTCATCTTCGGAACACAAATAAAGATATTTTTGATGAAATCCCAGAGCTTTCTGACCCTGCATAGACAGCACCACAAATTACACATTCAAGGCCCAGAAAGGTAGTAAGGACATTGTTAAAATAGTCCACGTGACATCAGTGGTTCTACCCTAATTTTATAAAGCTACAAGAATACTTTTTTGTGCGCAAACCGCAAAGAATATAAAAATAACGACTATTTTTGTAGCTTCATAACATTACATTTGAACAACCACTGATGTCACATGGACTATTTCAATGATGACCTTACTACTTCTCTGGGCCATGAAAATGTCAGTTGTGTCAGGAAGCTCTCGGATTTCATCAAAAATATGTTAATTTGTGTTTTGAAGATGAATTATGGTCTTACTGGTTTGGAATGACTTCAGGGTGAGTAAATAATGACATAATCACGGCTGTGCAGTAAATGTTATGGGTAAGTCATTTAATCAGTCATTCAAAGCCGCTAATTCGTTCAGAAACAAGTCATTAAAGGCACAATATGTATGATTTTTTTATTTAAATATCCAAAAACCACTAGAATAGTGTTGACTTGTGTACTTACAGTACAGTTGAGGTCAAAATTTTACATCCCTCTTTCAGTATCTGCAAAATGTTAATTATTTTACCAAAATAAGAGGGGTCATATAAGATGCATGTTATTGTTAATTTAGTACTGACCTGAATAGGGTATTTCACATAAAAAGATGGTAACTTATAGTCCACAAGAGAAAATAATTGTTGAATTTATAAAAATGAACCCATTCTACATACACTTGATTCTTAATACTGTTGTTACCTGAATGATCCACAACATGTTTTTTTGTTTAGTGATTTTGTTTAAGAGTCCCTTGTTTGTCCTGAACAGTTAAACCGCCTGCTGTTCTTCAGAAAAATCCTTCAGGTCCCACAAATTCTGTGGTTTTTGAGCATTTTTGTGCTCACTGATGCTCCAGAAGGAAAAACGATTCATTAAGAGCCTTTTGAACATAATGGATTTTACCGCTGTCAATTGAAAACTTTATTAATTTATAATAAATCTAACATGATGTGAACACAGTGTAAGCCCAGGTTGTGGGGATTCAGACAATTTATAGCCTCCATGACGCAGTGTATGAGATTTCTGCCAAATGATAGTTTACCAGAGAACACAAATTCAAAAAGGTCAGTGTAAGAGTTCCAGGACATTATCACTGATTTAGCTGATAAAATTCATGTTTTAATGAGGTCTGCGGAGACATTAAAATGACTATGAAAGAAACATTGAGAACAAGTTTGGCCCTGATGAGATCTGTAAGATGGAGCCGGTCCACTCAGTGAAGCCTGCTGACATTGGGTTTCTCCGTTACTGAACAAACTTCATCCGGAGTGTGTGATTTGATCTCTAGAGACTGAATTTTTATTCCTGCTCTCATAGATATGCCTGCGCTAAACTGCTTTCCCACACCGTTGTCAGTGCCATATGGAAATTATTTCACCAATCCACCTGGAAACTCATGAGGCCAAAAGTGATAAGAATATTTCCTTAATCTAACCGGACATACGTGCCTTTATGTAACTGACAAGGGTTCATTTTCAACTCGGCACACCTGTCAGCTGTCACCACATTATGTGGAGGACATATATGTATTCAGTGTTTATGTGCCTATATATATGATGTACTGTCTTCTGGTGCATCAGTAATAAAAAGCTGCCTAGGATTTTTAATCAAACTTTCACCAGATAAGCGTATCTTCAACAGACAAAGCTGTGGCTGTCATATTTGTGGCGTACTTATTACTTGGCCGAACCCATTATGCACTTTCAGCAAATGACCTTATGGGAATATGAACACGTCTAGTTTTTCCCAATTTTAAAACCTTTATATAACTTAAAGTGATAGTTCGCTCAAAAAAAAAAAGGAAAATTCTGCCATCATTTACTGCCATCATTACTTGTGCCTTTTGAAGAAAATCCTGGCCACTTCAGTATAATGACAGTAAATGTGTACTAGACTCCAAAAAGCTCTGAAATGACAAAAAGCACCATTAAAGTGTCATGAATATGTGGAAAATGCACTGTTTTTCTAGAGCAAAGCCAGCGTTCAGTGTCACATTTGGGACGAATCATTCTTTTGACTCATCTGTTGAATGAATCATTGTTTCTGTTCACAAATGTTCTGAATGATTCATTCACAATTTAAACTGATTCAGTTCTCAAGTTTTAATGGTTCTATGCAATTCTCCAGTTCCAATTCATTGTACATGCATGGTTACGAGCAGCATTATTCAAAATGTGTCCTTTTTTGTTCCACAGAAGAAAGAAAGTCATTGGGTTTGGAGTGAAAAGATGAGAAAATGATAACATTATTTTCTTCTCAGGATGAACTATGGCTTTAATTTGCAGTTTGGTGCAGTAGGTGTTTTAAAATCAAGACAAATTTCAACCATTTGAAAAGAGTCTCAGATATGAACAATAATTATCTTGAAAAATCTGCATGTCTAATCAAATAATTACCACACCATATACAGTTGAAGTCAAAAGTTTACATACACCTTGCAGAATCTGCAAAATGTTAATTATTTTAGCAAAATAAGAGGGATCATGCAAAATGCATGTTATTTTTTATTTAGTACTGACCTGAATAAGATATTTCACATAAATATAGTCCGCAAGAGAAAATAATAGTTTTTATAAAAATTAGCCCATTCAAAAGTTTACATCCCCTTGACTCGTAATACTTTGTTGTTACCTGAATGATCCACAGCTGTGTTTTTGTCCTGAACCGCTGTTCTTCAGAAAAATCCTTCAGGTCCCGTAAATTCTGTGGTTTTTCAGCATTTTTGTGTATTTGAACCCTTTCCAACAACGACTGTATGATTTTAAGATCCATCTTTTCACACTGAGGACAACTGAGGGACTCATATGCAACTATTACAGATGGTTCAAACACTCAATGATGCTTCATAAGGAAAAACAATGCATTAAGAGGTGGGGGTGTAAACTTTTGAACCGAGTGTAAATTTTTCTTATTTTGCCTAAATATCATATTTTTTTCATTTAGTACTGCCTTTCAGAAGCTACAGAAAATACTTGTTTCCCAGAAGTCAAAATAAGTTAAATTTACCCTGACCTTCAAATTCCAAAAGTGTTCACCCCCAGCTCTTAATGCATTGTGTTTCCTTCTGAAGCATCAGTGAGCATTTGAACAATCTGTAATAGTTGTGTATGAGTCCCTCAGTTGTCCTCAGTGTGAAAATATGCATCTCAAAATATAAAAATACAGTTTTTTTTCTGAAGAACACACACACAGCTGTGGATCATTCAGGTAACAACACATTATTAAGAATCAAGTGTATGCAAACTTTTAAACAGGGTAATTTTTATAAATTCAGCTATTATTTTCTCTCGTGGACTGTATGTAAATGTCTTTTATGTGAAATATCTTATTCAGGTCAGTACTAAATAATAAATAACATGCATTTTGTATGATCCCTCTTATTTTGGTAAAAAAAATTAACATTTAGCAGATTCTGCAAGGTGTATGTAAACTTTTGACTTCAACTGTATGAATGGGAAGCGTATTAATGCTAAAGAAGATAAAATCAAACAATAGACTTGTTAATCGACACAGCAGTGAGGATTCTGTGGTCAAATGCGTTTTGTGAAGGTCATGGAGGTTTTTTTGTTTTGCGGTTTGGAAAACTGCTGATGGAGTCAGCTCTCAAGCTGACAAAGGACTGATTGTATTTCATATGCTCCAGCAACAAATCTCATGCTTTTTCAATGCAGGCAAATCTCATGCTTTCTGTGCAGTTGTGTTTTTAATTTATTTTGTTTAAAGGGTAGCCATTGGGTGCACAGCTGCAGTTAAGCACTTTCCACCTACCCTTAGCAGTTTCCCAGTGATCGTAAAGTCAAAGTTGTCATCCTTGACTGTGGTATACCTAGTGTTCTGAATTTTTTTCTTGTTATTAGCGATTTATCTCTAGTGAGGAGAGAATGACCATATACCGTAAACACAAGTTGCTTTACTAAATTATATGCCAGGTGTTGTCAGTTAAGTCATTAACAAGCAGACAATTTTCCACAGATTTTGACAGTGTTGCCCTTACAAATGTAGTAATTTGCACGTTATTGCAAGTTGCTCTGGTAGGAAAGTACCTACTGAAATAAGTGTGTTTTGAAGTACCTGAACTTACGCTAGCATGTTCACTGCAAGTGATTCATTTTTTCCCTGGCAGTGGAGTGGTTTGTTGTTTCTTTCATCACCTTGTGTAAAATCATTTTTCATTGCCATGTGCTTCTGGGGGATAAACAGGGCAGATTGACTGTATAATAGTTGTTTGTCATAGCTTCCTCTCATTTCTGTTCATTTGCACTTTATTACGCTGTTTTTCTACACTGCAAGCGAGCAACAAAACCAGAACAGTCTCGCTATAATCAATGGAGCTGTCTGTGCTCCAAGCATGCAACATTGATTATGACGATCCCGGTGTAGACAGCATGTTAGCCTGAAGATGAACTGGAGGTCTTTCGACGGAAGCAAGATCTCACATTTCCTCTTGAATGCCATTCAGTGAAGTTTAAGAGCAGAATTAAAAGCAGAGCCACAATTTAGCCCGAGGCGGATGTTTTGCGATATGGGGAAAAATAACACTAATACCATTATACAATCACTCTCGTGTGACATTGCCAAGTGGCTGACTTTGTTTCAGCCAGCACGGCACGTAGATTGAATTAGTGCCAGAGATGGAAGCTGACAACTTATACTTGTCCAGAAAACACTGCATTCTGTATTTTATAGTCCCCCTGTTATGGATTAAAAATAGCGTTTTTTTTCTGTCCCAGATTTGAATCTGTTTAGTTACCTCTGGCCGTCTCTCTACTCTGTTCGCTTCAAATTTAGGAAGTCTGTAATTCTATCAGGTTCACTCAGTCACTGATACCCAAAGGACGGACGGTCAGTTCAAATCCACTCAGGTCTGTTACGCTGCACAGTATTAAGTACGGATGTCATGTCTCGGCTCACAGTCACAACCCTATCATGTTTAACTACTAGATGTTTCAATCTTGGAAACATTTTGGTGCTTTTTCATAATACTATTCTTAACTTGGTTTGCTTTTGACGTTTAAAGGGATAGTTCACCCTAAAATGTAAAGTCTAAGCTTCTTTGCTTTCTGTGGTGGACAAAAGGATTTATTGTGAAAAATGTCTCATTGTTTTTTGTCCATTGTTTTAAAATAAAGTCTATTTATTCACTCTCAGAAAACTCTTTTCGAAAGGTACACTGTACTTTTTAGGTACTAATATGTACACTTTCAGTACTGATATGTACGTTTAAAGGATTAATTCACCCAAAAACGAAAATTAACCTGTGATTTACTCACCCTCAAGCCATCCTATATGTACATGACATTCTTCTTTCAGACAAATACAATCAGAGTTATTTTATAAATGTCCTAGATCTTCCAAGCCATATAATAGTAGTGAATGGTGGTGATTTTAAAGCAAAATAAAGTGCATCCATCCATCATAAAAAGTACTCCACACAGCTCTAGTGGGTTAATAAAGACCTTCTGAAGCAATCAATGCATTATAAACTGCAATATCAAGCTTCCACTAACTGTTGTACGTGTTAATTCGAGAGTTTAATAAAATATGGATATTTTTTCTACACAAATCCATCGATTCACTTCAGAAGGCATTTATTAACCCCTGGATGTGGAGTACTTTTTATGATAGATGGATGCATTTTATTGGACTTCAAAAACTTAACAGCCATTCACTGACATTATATATCTTGGAAGAGACAGGACATTTTATAATATAACTCTTATTGTATTCATCTGAAAGAAGAAAGTCATATACACTACTAGTCAAAAGATTTTGGACAGTAAGATTTTAATGATGTTAAAAATTCAGCTTTGAAATCACAGGAATAAATTACATTTTAAAATATATCCGAATAGAAAACAGTTATTTTAAATAGTAAAAATATTTCAAAATGTTACTGTTTTTGGTGTGCTTTGGATCAAATAAATAACACTCCGTAAAATAACATAAAAAATCGGTAAAATTTACAGTAAAAAACGGCAGCTATGGTTGCCAGAATTTTACTGTAAAAAATACGGTAGCAACATTTTAGGTTTTACGGTTTTAACCTTAATTATACAGCTAAACACCATAATATCATTAACTGATAAAATGTTAATGTACCAACCTATTGAAGAACTGAAATCTGTTTTGTACCTGATGACCACCAAAAGCAGGTGGTGATGAGAAAGTCACATGATGAACCAAAGCCCATCACAAGCAGCATGAAAGTGAAATAATGCAATAAACATTAATTTCAACAACATTAGGTGTAACATACAACCCTAATGTACAAAACTGATAAGAAAAATCAAACAAACAGTTAATTCGACAAAAAAAAAAATTGAATTCTGGGAATGTCAATTTATGGTTATTCACTGTAAATTTTACATTCTTTTTTCACTTACATGCACTTTCCAATACACTTTTTCACCGTATTTAGTAGGAAAACTAATCGTTTACCATTTAACAGGTTTTTACTGTAGCATTTTTACAGTCTTTTACCATTAAATTCACTTTTTTTTTTTTTTTACAGTGAAGCCTTGGTGAACAGAAGAGACATCTTTAAAAAAACATTAAAAATCTTACTATCCAAAAACATTTTACTGGTAGTGTACACCTTGGTTGCCTTGAGGGTGAGTAAATCATGTGGTAATTTTCGTTTTTGTGTGAACTATCCCTTTAAGGTAACGATATGGACCCTTTATGTACAAAAAAAGTTACAGCACCTTTTAAAAAGATGCTGCCTCAGTGACAGCTTTTGTACCTTTTTTTCTGAGAGTGTAGGCATTTGTGGTTCCATGAAGAACCATTAACATCATTGGAACCTTTTTCCATTTTACAAAAGGTTCTTTATTCGGTAAAATATTTCTTTGGATTATTAA
The DNA here is from genome assembly GCF_049309525.1 of Garra rufa. Taxonomy (NCBI): domain Eukaryota; kingdom Metazoa; phylum Chordata; class Actinopteri; order Cypriniformes; family Cyprinidae; genus Garra; species Garra rufa. The sequence goes on from NC_133371.1 coordinate 34,287,360, forward strand.
ACTGTTCTTTAATCTAAGATTTTTTTTTTACTTTTAACCGAAAGGTTGTTTGGAGAACCAAAAATGGTTCTTCTATGGCATTGCTGTAAAACTCCCCATTTTTTAAAGGGATAGTTCACCCAAAAAAGAAAATTCTGCTATTAATCACTCACCCTCAAGAGCTTTCTGACCCTGCATAGACAGCAATGCAACTGACATATTCAAGGCCCAGAGAGGTAATGTTATGCTGCGAAAATATTTTTTGTGCGCAAAGAAAACAAAATAATGATTTTATTCAACAATTCTTCTCCTCCATGTCAGTCTTCGATGCGTGTTCACAAGAAAGCCATACAGGTTTGGAACAACACAGTGAGCTTTTTATTTTTAGGTGAACTGTCCCTTTAAATAGCCATGAAAAGTTAACAAACCATATGAACATTTGGTCAGAGTAATGTTGCGTGTTAACCAAGCGCTAGTTAAGCATCTAAATGCCTCATTTATGTTCATTCAACATCCAAGTTTATAAAAGCCATGTTTTATAGATTAGGTAAATGGGTCCAGTCTTTGAACTCTTCCAATTCTCCACACCTCTGGAAAATCAAGAACAGTAGTAACATTAATTTGGTCTCTGCGCTTCTAAAAAGTCCTTTATTCTTCAGGCATTTTCTACAAATCTCGTGCCTTGTAATTACAGCATGAACTTTTCCCGGTCTTATTCTTCTCTGAGCTTTCATGGCTCATAATTGCAGCAATCACGTTTTATGAAAAGTGTGGTTTGGACCGTTCTCTCTTTAAGCCTAATAGTGTGTGTTGTTTGGGTGGGAGTGTGGGGGAACGAGGCACGATAAAAAGAGAAGGACGGAGGAGATGCAGCGAGGAGGGGGTATTGGTTGTCACCGAAGCAGAAGCCGTCCTTTTCAACACATGCTGTCACTTGCGCTCGCTAATCCGCAAAGCTGTTGCTCGTGGGTGTAAACAATGCCAAAGCGGCGTGGCACCCACATGAAGTAATGACAGGGCGATATTTTGTATGAAAGGTACAAGCTGACTCCAGGTGCCGTGTGTATTTCTGTGAAGCCGGTCTCGCTTGACGACTAATCAACAAGCCTTAATGCTCACTTCCAGGATTTTGATGAAATGGCCATTGAGTCATATGTGTCTGGTTTTAGTGTTTCTAAACCACTCTGATTTGTCAGAGTGATTTTTAAAGAGAACTTTTGGAAATGTTGTTGATTTAACTCCTTCAGGAAGCGTTATGTAATTTCTATGCTACACTCTTTAGCCATCTCTCTTCTGAACATGTTTGTGACAGCAGTTTTGTGATGTGTTTATGATGGCAACTCAATTGAATTAAGCCTGTGATTTAGTGTTGAATGATGTCATCGCCACTGCAGTTTCAGTAAGTGGATTTCGAAGCTCTTCTCTGAAGCTGCACTGATACCAAAAGTGTCATCCAACAGCAAAATTGCATTGGAAACGTGGGGAATAACATGGAAATGATGTAATACGTCTGCAGTGCTGCTTAATGTCTACAGACATTGAGGATTAGAGCTGGAGTTCAGAGGTTTTGAAGTATCAAAAAACTCATTCATTTTAAATGGATCTTGTTACTTAATATATAATCTCTTACAGGATTTAAAGGGATAGTTTACCAAAAAATTTTAATTTCCCAAATTATTTACTCACCCTCAAGCCATCCTAGGTGTATATGACTTTCTTCTTTTAGATTAATACAATCAGAGTTATAAAAAAAATGTCCTGGCTCTTCCAAGCTTTATAATGGCAGTGAATGGCTGTTAAGATTTTGAAGTTCAATCCATTCATTCTAAAAAGTACTCCACACACTTACAGGGGGTTAATAAAGGCCTTCTTAAACAAACTGATGTGTTTGTGTCAGAAAAATGTCCATATTATCCCCTCTCATTTTTGCATTTGCATTTGCATTTTTAAATGATTTTTTATAGAAAGTTTAAAACCATAAACCATGTTTATATAGCCAGTAATAAAAAAAAATTCCCTGTTTGAAAAATTGCTTTAAATTTTTTTAGAAATAGTTTATTTTGCCCCAATCACTCTAAATTATTATTATTATTTTTTTTTTGATACAAATTAGATAAAAATATTTAGTTTGAAAAATTGCTTTAAAATGTTATAAATAGTGTATTTTGCCCCAATCACATTAAGTTATGTTCTATTATTTGATTTGATTTGATAATTATTTTTATTATTTATTTTGTATTATATGATTTCTTTTACCCCATCAGAAAATATGTTTAATTAATTTAATTTTGCTTAGTTTTATTAGAATGAATAAATAATTTGTTTTATTATTTATTTCTTGTTATGATTTCTTTTACCCCTGTCAGAATATCCCAATATATCAGTTTTATTAATTTAATTTTCCTTAATTTGCTTAATAATTATCATATATATTTATGTTTTACTAATAAATAATTAATTTTGCCTTAGGCAGTTTTGTCTTATAGAATGTTTAAAACCATACAGATATTTTTTACTGCTTTATTTTTAAAGATAGTGGTCTGTTGCTAGTTTTTTTTTATTAAAATATGTTTATTTGTCTGTTAACTCTAGATATTTTATTTTATTTTATTTTACACCTGTTAGATATCCCAACACATTTTGTTTTATTAATTTTTGAGTCATAGAATGTTTAAAACCCTACTGACATTTACTGTAAAATCACCTTCTAAAGTTAAAGTCACTGCATTTGTCATAGAATGACTTACTTGCTTTATATAGCTTTGTATTTAAAGATATCTTAAGTTTTTATGTCATTTTATTCTATCTTCCCCTGCCAGAATATCCCAGCATCCTTTTTGGACTTTATTCATTCACTTTAAAATCACCTTCTAAAGTACAAGGCACCGTTTCACAGAATGACTCATTTACTGGCATGAACTTCCTTCGCGTTTAAAGATAGCGGTCTCCTAATACGAAACCTTTTGCCCACCAATCCAACATTATTTTGATCCACCCAAGATTAGACTCAAATTTCAAATTTGGAAACAACTCCTGGAGACTGGTCTGATTTTCTTAAGGGGTTTCCACCCTCTTTTCAAACAACATTAGCTGTGACCTCTTTGGCAGTCAACTCAGTATTATGTAATGCATGTGAATATGCCTATTCAATCTCTTTTAGCTTGGCTTTAATGTGTTTGGCCATCACGAGCAAAACATAAACAGTGAGAAAGCCACAATCAGACACTTTCTAGCTTGAAACGTTGACCTTGAGCTGTGCGTTATAAAAAAAAAGCTTCAGCAGGGAGCCACTGAATGTTGAACTTGAATGTGTAGTTAAGAAGCTCTGTTTCCAATAATATTTTTCATCAATGTGTTGCATAAACCTCACCCAGTTTTGGCTCTCAGCTTGGAGAGCTTGTTCAAAGAGGAGGAATGAGGCAAGTCGAACATTTGGAAAACAAGTTAACGCTTCATCTACTCCGGCTCTCTGGTTTGGAGCTGGTTTCTGCTAGACTGCGAGCTGGAGCCGAGCTTAGAGCTCTGATTCAGGATGACGCTAGTGGAGATCCGCTTCCAGTGCGCCTGATGGCCGAGCTCATGTCGAATTGAATAATACTTACGCTTTTGTTCCATAAACACAAGCTCTGTTGTCTTAATAGACACGATTACCTTCCAGCCCTCTCGCTTGCCGTAGAGGAAAGCACCAGCTGTTGTTGTGCACGCTCAGCTAACGTCGTATAGTTTGTTTACAAAGGTCAGAAAGTGCGGTGTCTCTGAACACACCAGAGCTGATTCACACCATCAGTCAAATTCATTAAACAAGCAAATTTTGCCAGCTGAGCCCCGAACATGTTCTGCCATACATTAGGAGTTTATTCGTGGGAATTGAAGCAAAGGATATTAAAAAAAATAACACCTTTTTTTGAGGGGTTATTTTTAAGTATCAGAATTGTAATATAAACTCGCAATTCAGAGAAATAAACTCACAATTTAGACTTTTTTCCCCCCAGAATTGCGAGGTTATATCTCACAATTGTGACTTTTTTTTCTCAGAATTGTGAGATATAAACTCGAAATTGCAAGCTATGAGATCAGAATTGTTATATAAACTCCTAATGTTGACATTTTGTCTCAGAATTGCGAATTTATATGCCCAATATTGACTTCTTTTCTCAGAATTGTACATTTATATCTCACAATTGTGACTTTTTCTCAGAATTGTGAGATATAAACTTGCAATTGCGAGCTATAAATTCAGAATTGCAATATAAACTCGCAATTCTGAGAAATAAACTCAATTCTGAGATATAGTCTGAATTGCTAGATATGAACTTGACATTTTTTTCTCAGAATTGCAAGTTGATATCGCCAATTTTGACTTCTTTTCTCAGAATTGCGCATTTATATCTCACAATTGTGACTTTTTCTCAGAATTGTGAGATACAAAGTCAGAATTGCGATATAAACTCACAATTCTGAGAAATAAACTCAATTCTGAGAAGTAGTGAGAACTGCGAGATATAAACTCCTAATTTTTACATTTTTTCTCAGAATTGTGCATTTATATGCCCAATATTGACTTCTTTTCTCAGAATTGTACATTTATATCTCACAGTTGTGACTTTTTCTCAGAATTGTGAGATATAAACTTGCAATTGCGAGCTTTAAAGTCAGAATTGCAATATAAACTCACAATTCTGAGAAATAACTCAATTCTGAGAAATAGTCAGAATTGCGAAATATAAACTCCTAATTTTGACATTTTTCTCAGAATTGCACATTTATATCTCACAATTGTGACTTTTTCTCAGAATTGTGAGATACAAAGTCAGAATTGCGATATAAACTCACAATTCTGAGAAATAAACTCAATTCTGAGAAGTAGTGAGAACTGCGAGATATAAACTCCTAATTTTTACATTTTTTCTCAGAATTGTGCATTTATATGCCCAATATTGACTTCTTTTCTCAGAATTGTACATTTATATCTCACAGTTGTGACTTTTTCTCAGAATTGTGAGATATAAACTTGCAATTGCGAGCTTTAAAGTCAGAATTGCAATATAAACTCACAATTCTGAGAAATAACTCAATTCTGAGAAATAGTCAGAATTGCGAAATATAAACTCCTAATTTTGACATTTTTCTCAGAATTGCACATTTATATCTCACAATTGTGACTTTTTCTCAGAATTGTGAGATATAAACTTGCAATTGTGAGCTACAAATTCAGAATTGCGATATAAACTCACAATTCTGATAAATAAACTCAATTCTGAGATATAGTCAAAATTGCTAGATAAGTTTTTTGACATTTTTTCTCAGAATTGCAAGTTTATATCCCCAATTTTGACTTCTTTTCTCAGAATTCTGCATTTATATCACATAATTTACTTTTTTTAGAATTGAGTCAGAATTACAAGATATAAACTCCTAATTTTGACATTTTTTCTCAGAATTGTGAGATATAAACGTACAATTACGAGCTATAAAGTCAGAGTTGCGATATAAACTCGAAATTCTGAGAAATGAAGTCAGAATTGCAAGTTTGTCTCACAATTCTGACTTTATAACACGTAATTGTGAGTTAAGTCTGAATTGTGAGATATAAACTCACAATTTTAAAAACAGTCTTTTTCCCCTTAAAATTGGACTTTATAACTCGCAATTGCAAATGCATATCTTAGTTCTGAGAAAAAAAAGTGAGAATGAAAGAAAAAATGTCAGAATGTGAGTTTATATCTCGCACTTCTGAGAACATATCAGTCTTTTTTCCCCTCTAAATTGTGTTTATATCTCACAGTTCTGACAAAAAAGTCACAACTGTGAGATATACATGCGCAATTCTAAGAAAAGAAGTCAGTATTGTGATATAAACTTGCAATTCTGAGAAATAAACTCAATTCTGAGAAATAGTCAAAATTGCGATATAAACTCGCAATTTTATGTCTCGCAATTCTGACTTAATAACACGCAGTTGTGAGTTATTATTTCAGAATTGTGAGAAATAAACTCACAATTTTAAGAAAAAGTCATCATTGTGAAATAAAAATTTGCAATAACCTTTTTTTTTATCAGTGGTGGAAACGGGCTTCCATAGAATCGCGATGCATTGAAAAATCTCTGAATTGACGCACAATGACTACGTTTACATGGACACCAGTAATCTAATTAATGACCTTATTCTGAATAAGACAATAATATGATTAAGCTGTTTACATGAGTTGCTTTTAGAATATTCCTTTCATGTTCCCGTTTTACATGTTATAGTACATAGATCGATTAATGACACACATTACGTCCACACGCGACGCTATCAGTTCATCTTCGTTATAGAGTTTCGGATGTTTCGGTTTTAATTTTATAAAAACTTGAAGTGGCTCTGGACATATGCAACAATTTTTTTAGAATGTGTGAGTTAAAATTTGCCGTGGTCGCATTTCTGCTCCAAAGCGTCTGCTCCATACAGCGAGCGTTTCAGAGCCAGTCAGTTTTTAGGGGGAAAAAAAAAACACACGAAGTCGAAAAGCCAGTTTAGTTTTACTTTTTTGTTTGTTTGTTTCCATTTTGAAAACCCTGTTATCTTTGCCGTTTACCTCACATTACGCTTTGGAGGCTTTCTTTTATTTATTTTTTATTAATTGATTTGGTTGCTCAGTGTTTGCGCGCCCTGTAATAAATTGTTTAGTCGGCATATAACACAGCATGTGATGGAGTCCATGCCTCGTTTTATTAGTTTTTGTTAATAAATGATATAAGCTGGTTTTATTTTATTGTTGTTATGCTGTTTAATTAAAAATAACAAATCCATCTTTTAAAAATTTGTTTTAATCTTAAAATTGATAGGTGTAGCCTATATATGTTAGCAAAACCAAGATCATGAATTCGATAGTAAAATTAAAAAGCATCCTAAGACATTCCAATAGCGGAAATCCCGTTCACAAAATTAAAATCACAAATAATACTAATGAAAAAGAACGGGTTGAATGTTAACTACGTTTCCATAAAACTATAAATTATGATAACAGACAAACCATTTATCAGCAATGAGCATTGATTAATCCCATGTTGTAGCAAAAAAAATAAAAATAAATAAAAATGAACCCAATAAGCACGTGCGACCAACTGAGAGCATTAGCCGCGTTCCAGGCAACCCATAACCCGTGTTTTTCCAAAACTTCTACCCGTGAAAGTGCACTGGAAAGGCAGTCAAACCCGTGAATTCCCACCCCTGAACTCGTACTAGATCGACGTACTCCCAGTTCCGAGTTACATCCCGCGAAACAACAATAAAGCCTCTGGGGTGCTGTGTTTATGCGAGTGGCACACGGTGGAAAATAGATTTTAGGACAATATAACGACGTTGCAATCAAATTATTAATAATATAGCTAAAACTAATAAATGATTAGCGTGACCTGGAACGCTACAAAGACCTGAGTCGTGGTTTGAAGATATGATTTACGAGCTCAAAAACCTGCCTGGAACGCAGCATTAGTGTGTATCCTGTCACAAAATGTGGCGAAAAGTCCTACACATGGGGAATAGTGTGATTAAGGTGTGTACATGTCTTCCATAATGCGACTAAAATAGGAATACTCCACCTGTCTTAATTCGATTTGTGTTTACTCCGATTATGACTTTAGTCGGATTAAATTAATAAAAAATCTCAGTTTACATGGATGCTTCTTAATCAGAGTATTATCTTAATCGCATTAAAATCGGAATATTGTTGTCCATGTAAACGTACTCACTGATCTTCCCATCTAGTGAACTGAAGCAAAGTATATTAAAAAAGAACTTCTTTTTTGACATCCATATTCACTGTTTGTGTGTGAGGTGCTATGGTGGCAAGCAAGAGCTGGTCTTTTTTCCCCATCACATTGCTATACTTAGTGTGATTGTGTGTGTATTATACAGTATGTGTGTCTGTGTGTTTATGTATGAGAGGAAGTGAGCGACAGTAATGTGATGGTAACGCTATTATGCCTGGAGGAAATGCTGTGACAACAAGTAGGTAAGATGCATTTGTGAGTGACCACCTGCTGGAAAATTGGATGGAAGACTAAATTTCATATATTTCCATGCTGATTTTGCAAGAACAGAGGAAATACTTTGAAATTATCGTGCTGTTAGTCATCACCATAAAATGAATATAGGTCTAATCGTTCTACTATGAAAAGCTCATAAGCTTATTTCTCCTGTGTGTATGACAGATTTTATTGGTGCATTATCCCTCAAGTCCTGTGTTCAGGATATAGAGTTATTGAGTAGATGGATGAAGAGATCAAAGCCAGGCCCTCATGGAGTCTGTTCAGCAGATTTTCGAAGAATTGGAGTAGCCTTCATTCGCAAGGTTCTGCTTAATCTGTATTGCCAGAAAAAAAATCTGTCTTTTTTAAACAATTATGAGTTTTTTTCTCAGAATTGTGATATAAACTCACAGTTTTTAGAAGTAAGCTCAATTCAGAGAAATAAAATCCGAATTGCGAGATATAAACTAGACTTTTTTTCTCAGAATTGCATGTTTATATCTCACAATTGTGACTTTTTTCTCAGAATTGTGTGTTTATATCTCACAATTGACTTTTTTCTCAGAATTGTGAGATATGAACTTGCAATTGCGAGCTATGAAGTCAGAATTGTGATACTAACTTGCAATTCTGAGAAATAAACTCTTAATTCTGAGAAATAAATTCAGAATTATGATAAAAAAAATTGTAATCAGAATTGCAAGTTTATGTCCCAATTTTTACTTCTTTTCTCAGAATTGCATGTTTATATTCCATAATTGTCTTTTTTCTCAGAATTTTCAGACATAAACTTGAAAGTATGAAGTCTAAATTGTGATATAAACTCGCAATTCTAAGAAATTAAGTCAGAATTGCGAGTTGAGAAAAAAAGTCAGAATTGCAAGAAAAAAGTCAGAATTGTGAGATATGAACTCACAATTCTGACTTTTTTCTTGCAATTCTGACTGTTTTTCTCATAACTGTGAGGTATAAATTTGCAATTGCGAGTTATAAAGTCCAATTTTAAGGAGAAAAAGACTGTTTTTAAAATTGTGAGTTTATATCTCCACAATTCTAGATCTACAATTCACACCTAATAAGACTTTTTTTTATATATCTCACAAATCTGACTTTATAGCTTGCAGCTGCAAGTTTATATCATAATTGTGAGTTTGTATCACATCATTCTAAGGAAAAGTCAGAATTGTGAGATAAAAAGTCACAATAACCTTTTTTTATTTGTCATTCAGTTGGCGGAAAAGGGCTTCCATAGAATCGAGATACACTGGAAAATCTCAGAATCGATGCAGAATAATTTTGATTAATTTCCCCAGCCCTACTGAAATCATGATAGATTAATTGGTATTAATTAAATTTAGTGCTTTTAAACATACCTAATGTAAAAAAAATCCCGCTTGGTCAGAGCTGCCACATGTTAGTCTTTAGAAGGAATTGATCTGATTTTTTCTGAACAGTAAGAACGTAAATTTCAATAACCGATTACGAAATAGACGAAAAACTGGACAACAGATACAAGGATACTGTTCTTTATTAAATGCATTAAACGCCAAAAGCAACTGGCAGACCTTCATAAAAATCGGGTGTACAATTAGAAAATTGTAGGAAAATATTAACAGTTGAGCAAATGCTCTCAGTCTTTTACTGGAACTTGTAAAAGATGTGGATTTGCAAATGCCAAGTATATCAAATGTCCATTTTAACTACGATTGATAAGTTATTCTTCTGTGCAGTCCCGTGTAAAGCCTCAATCAGATCGCTCTCTGACATCGCATGCGGCCCTCGTTAAAGAGCCAGTAACCCCGAGAGCCTCTCAGTGAAGTCAAAATGATGAATTGGGCAAATTCAGTCAAACAATTACTGTGCAATTTGGAGCCTAGTTGCATGCAAATTGCCACTCAGCACTGGGAAGAATGCAAAGAGTAATGAGCAGGGAGTCAAAATAAAATAAGTTTTCACATATGAATGCCTCAGAGGAAATGCTCACTGGAATCTCCTCTTCCAACAGTGAACCCCTCTGTCTGAATGCCCGCAGATTGGTCTTCAAGGGGGTCGGCTGATAACATGCTGTCCCAGATTGCTGATAAAGAGAACAACGTGTGTTTTTGATTGTTAGTGACAGCAAGGCTTACTTCAGCAGGGAGAGCGAGGGGCAACACGCGTGCTGTTTTGGTGATGTAATCGAGGTCACCGCAGGAGGTAGCGCTTTCCATTACCAGTTGTTTTGGAGTTTTCCGGAGAGAAGGACCACAGGGCATCCGGGCTAGCTATGACACAGACACTTAGCTCAGTATCACTTTGGTGCACGCAGCAGGCGTACGCAGCATTGCCATTAGCCAGCATTCATTGATAGGGCATGTTTCCACATGCAAACACGACTGTGTTTGTGTTTTAGTGCCTTTGATCTCTTCTGATAACAGTTATTGTGAGCTTTCACAGAGGTTGGTGTCATTTCTGCCTGTGTGAATTATATTTTTTGAGGTTTTCATTCACACATCTGCAATACTTTCCTCATTTTAGAGTTTGTTTTGCTGTTCTGATCAATAGCGAATGCTCCCAGTGAAGACTGCTGAAGATCTAATAGGTTTTTACATTTATTCATTAGGCGAATCAATAATTGACGAGAAATTCTCAGAATTTGGATTTGAATGCAGCACTGACTCTAAAGATGCTATAGTGGACAAAGTAAATAGAAAGATCATAACACAAATTGGAGATATAAGGGAAAAATACTGGAACAGTTGATTCTATAGCATTAGACGTACAGGGTGACCAGTGTGATTCACAAACAAAAGCTGGTTCCTTACAATCCTTACATTGTAGTTTGTCTCCCAAATATATGACTCTTTTAACCCTTGTGCATTCAAAAAAAAAGTTACACATAGGTGCAAAATGGACAAAAATGTCCATGTCCAAAAACTGCCATAAAAATATGATTTATTAATATTTTTTCCACTTTCACTGATGTCAATTTTTTAAGCAGCATCTGTTCATACATAGATACCAAACATTCATTACTTTTCAGAATTGTAACAATTAAAATGCTGGTTTGTTTACATAATGCCACAGGTGTTTTTTTATGAAAAAATGAAAAATAGTAGTTAATTTCCATATACTAAATGATAAGAAGAATTTTTTTTCTTTGCTTATTAGCTTCTTGGGTGTGTCAATGAAGAACAACAACATTAATTTTGAGGCATTTATATTTTTTATGTAGTGTCAGATTTAAAAAAACAAAAAACTAACACTTAGGGCCATAATGGACAAAAAAGGCCATGTCAAAAATCTGTCATAGAAATGCTATATATTAATATTTTTTTCTACTTTCACTGACTGTTGTTTTTTATCAGCATCTCTTCTATTCATAATTACCAAACATTTATTCATTTTCAGAATTGTAATGCTTTAAAAGCTGGTTTCTTTACATAATGCTCACTGTCAGTGGGCAACACTAGCTCCAGAGCTTCCTCTGCTGAGTAACATCTCTTCATCTTGCATGCAATGAAATGTCCAAGCCCTCAAGCACAAATATGTATAGGTTTGGCTGTGCGAACACCTGTTTGGCTGTGCAAACACTCAAACTTTGTATAAAATCTACCAGACTACACAATCAGCATTTTCTTGTGGTCAAAACAAAAACAATGTGTTTAGGGGCTTCTGAACTTCTACATCAAATTCAAGCTCACCTTTTATCTCTGTACAAAAACAATAACAAATAAAAAAGTGCAATCAAGGTATAAGATGTGTGTTTGGGTGAAAAAGAAAAATTCTCAAATCTCATTAACCTTCTTTGACCTTATTCCTAGTTTTCACATGGCCCTATGACCCTGCCAAGGGTGTGACTCATATACATGGAGTGGGATTTTTGATTGCCAGTACAATATCATTTCTAATTACATCCATAAAATTTTCAGTAAACACATGCAAACCACACTCTGACATCCTTACCAACATACCTACACAATTATAGCTGCATTAGTTTTCCAATTGACTCTATAATAGACTATAATATTCATAAGCAGAAAACACAAAAAAGCGAGTATTTCTTTTATATGCCAAATTTGAAAAAATGGCACAATCTAGTAAAAAATAGTAAAAATGTCAAATTTGAAGCCTTGCCGATAGAATGAATGCCTATTAGCAAATATTGCATCATTTTATAGTCAAATGGCCCTGGGTTAAAAAATTGCAGTTTTAATGGGTTTCAATGTGGACATTTTTGTCCTTAAGGTCCTGAGTGTGAGTATTTTTTGTACAGAGGGTAAAATTGATTTTTTTGAAGGAAATGAGGGTGAAATATTAAAATTTCAATAAAAATACACACCTGAGCCAAGATTTATGCAGTTGGCATTATCACAGAATTTTGAGGTATAATCTGACGATTTTTACTTTTTTTTCTCAGAATTTTGTGTTCTTTTGTCAGAATTGCGTTAAAAATCTCACAATTGTGACTTTTTTTCTCAGAATTCTGATAAATAAACTTTAGTTTAACTCTCAAATATATGACTCTTTTAAACTGATTCTATTTAACGAATCAAAACATACAGCACAACTAGTGTAGTTTGATTTCTGAACTCTTAATTCTGAAAAATAAAGTCAGAATTTTGAGGTATAATCTCACAATTGTTACTTTTTTTTCTCCGAATTTTGTGTTCTTTTGTCAGAATTGTGTTAAAAATCTCACAATTGTGACTTTTTTTCTGAACTCTTAATTCTGAAAAATAAGGTCAGAATTGTGAGGTATAATCTCACAATTTTTACTTTTTTTCCAGAATTGCGAGTTTATATCTTCCAATTTTGTATTCTTTTCTCAGAATTGCGTTTAAATCTCACAATTTTAACTTTTTTCTCAGAATTCTGAGAAATAAACTTTAGTTTGTCTCCCAAATGTATTACTCTTTTAAACTGATTCTATTTAACGAATCAAAACATACAGCACAACTAGTGTAGTTTGATTTCTGAACTCTTAATTCTGAAAAATAAAGTCAGAATTTTGAGGTATAATCTGACGATTTTTACTTTTTTTTCTTCTCAGAATTGCGAGTTTATATCTCACAATTTTGTATTATTTTCTCAAAACGGCGTTTAAATCTCACAATTGTGACTTTTTTCTCAGAATTCTGAGAAATAAACTTTAGCTTGACTCCTAAATATATGAGTCTTTTAAACTGATTCTATTTAATGAATCAAAGCATACAGCACAACTAGTGTAGTTTGATTTCTGAACGAATTACTCTTGTATTCTATTCTCAGAATTGCGTTTATATCTCACAATTGACTTTTTTCTCAGAATTGTGTGATGTAAACCTGCAATTGCAAGCTATAAAGTCAGAATTGTGATATAAACTTGCAATTCTGAGAAATACTCTTAATTCTGAAAAATAAAGTCAGAATTGTGAGGTATTTTTTCTCAGAATTGCAAGTTTATATCTCCCAATTTTGTATTCTTTTCTCAGAATTGCGTTTAAATCTCACAGTTGTGACTTTTTTCTCAGAATTCTGAGAAATAAGCTTTAGATTGACTCCCAAATATATGACTCTTTTAAACTGATTCTATTTAATGAATCAGAACATACAGCACAACTAGTGTAGATTTCTGTACGAATGACTCTTGTGAACAGGTTCAACTACCAAATGTATGACTTATGAATGGGTTCTTTTTAGTGAATTAAAACATTGATTCTTGTTTCTATTTTTAGTGAGACATACAGCACAACCAGTTTGATTCCTGAACAAATTAGTCTTATGAACCGTTTCTTTTCACAGACAAATGAACCTGTTCTTTTTAGTGAATCAAAACCATTTAGTAAACTTGTTCTTTCTACTGAAACAAACACATAAAGCATACATTTAACCTAGGTTTTTGAGAAGTATGAACACATTTCTGTTGGTTTAATATTGTTATTTAAGACCAGTTAATAGATTTGCATTTACACTCTGTCTACAAAAGACTGTCATTAAACACACCTTCTGCTGGAATAGTTGTAAATGAATGTATTGATTTGTTTCCGTCATTTGCAAATGGAGTTGGGGAGACCTGTCTGAAACGATTATTATTTTTCCATTATATCAATTCTGTTTGGTGCCGCTAGTGGCTTATAAATTACACACTTCACCTTTAAAACTCTAGTCAATGAAGACTGAGAGAAAAGAGTTAAAAGCTTTTGTGTGCTTTTGTTTATGTGACCTGCAATTCAACAACCAGTATGGATCATTTAGAAGTCAACACACAATCTGTTCATCCATCGCATTGTTAATAGGCCTTTTAAGGCAAATGTTGTTTATGTACATGTCAATGCTTTTTCAGTTGATGTCGTCTCTTGTATTAACCTAGTGTTTGCTTGTCCTTAATATCTTCTAAGTGCCTTCAAGGTGATGTTACATGTGGTGAATACTAATACTTATAATATATAGTTAGTCTTATAAGTTCAGAGTCTGTAAAAATGTTTTTGAAGGAAATCTTTTATGTTCACCAAGGCTGCATTTACTTGATCATAATACAGTAAAAACAGTAAAATGGTAAAATATTAATTTTAAATATCTGTTTTCTTTTCTAATATAGTTTAGAATGTATTTTATTTCTATGATGCAAAGCTGAATTTTCAGCATCATTACTCCAGTCTTCAGTGTCACATGATCCTTCAGAAATCATTCTGTTATGCTGAGTTGGTGCTTAAGAAACATTTCGTATTGCTTCCTGTTGAAAAAAAAAAACAGCATATGCTGGTTAGGATTATATTTTGAAGCATGGCAGCTGGTTTAAGATGGTCCTGAGCTGGTTTAAGCTAGCTCCTGCTCAGAATCAGCTCATAACCAGCTTGTAACCAGCTCAGAACCAGCTTATACTGTAACTAGTTCAGGACCATCTTAAACCAGCTGCCATGCTTCAAAATATAATCCTAACCAGCATATGCTGTTTTTTTCAACAGGGTTGTCAGTGTTGAAAATGCTTGTGCTGATTAATATTTTTGTAGAGCCCTATGAAATCTGTTTCATTTTTCATTTATTTTTTTCCCGGGTTTATTTCTGTATTTATTTTTTCTCCATTTTGATTTTTCTAGACTCTGTTTAAATGATTAAATTAAAAAATATTAATCAAAAAGCATGTCTAATTAATTGAAATCATGAAACGTACACTATTTAACAGCAATTTATTAAAAGTTTAACAAAAATTACTATGAAATACTTTTTTGTTCTTGAATTCAGTTTTGTTTGACCAAATTCTGTGTTTTCTAATAATTTTCTGGATTCTGTTTTAATGGTTTAATAACCAAAAGCAAATCTAATTAATTTATTTGATAAAGAAGTCATTTATTATTATTTTATTTATTTCTTTTTAGAAATACTGTGTTTTGTATTCACATTTTATGTGGTAAATTAAATTCTGGTTAATATGTTTTTTTCTGGTGAATACTCCTCTAAAATTAATGTTTAAATATGATTTTTATTAGTAGTAGTACATTAAATTAAATAATATTTTTCTGTCACAGTTTCTTCAAGTTAAACCAAACTTTTATTTTGACCGGTTTCTGTGAAGACCTTTAAGTTTCTGTTTGTATATGATACTATGATAGTTTTTGACTCTCAGAGCAGTTCTAAAGATTATGTTTATGTGTTCATGTACTCGTATATTGAGACAGAGGCTGAAAACACGCATCTGCGCCATTCATTAACGCAGAGACACACAAAACATGCAGGTTTGTATTTAAATTGCATTTCTGTAGCCTAATAATCACAGACACTAATCCATATCGCATTTTAATTTAAGTGTACTTGCCTACTTTTGATTTATTCAACTTAAATTTGGCAAACTCGTGACATTCCACATTATATAGTAAATTACATTTTGATGACTGGATTCCGCGACTCTGTCAGCGTTTTCCACATTGCCCTGTTTTTCTGGAAACCAGGATATTTTTTTCATGATTTTCTGTTGGAATTTAAAAAGAACAGGATTTGTTTGAAATGGCAATATTTTTAACATTATAAATGCCTTTAGTATCACTTTTGATAAATTTAGTGCATGCTAAATAGTTTTTAGTGAATGCATGCTGTATGCACAGTTGCTTAGTGGGAATATTAGAGGGGTTTGTGCTGACCGTTTGTCTGACAGTCATGTATGTCTTAAATTCAAACAGACACATGCCGTCAGCGACAAATCCGCGGGCCGATCCAACTTTCTGATCACCGAACAACTCGGAGCAAATCCCTGGGGATGATTCCAAAAACCATTAAAGCTCTGCGGTCAGCCAGTACTGGAGACATACAGCGCAGTCACACGACGCATGTAGACACCGCCGTATCCCTCTCCTCAAACTCCTCCCTCCGTCCCCCAGAAATGCAGCATTCCTGTTTCTTATTGCCATACATATGGACTCCATCTGCTTAGGCCTGCCAGAATTCAGCATGTGTGATTTAACCTATTACAAAACTCTCTCAAACTATTGTTTTTCAGTTGTCCGCTATATGGTTAAACAGATTCGGAGGTGTTTATTGCACAAGTCTCTTGTGTGTCACTGAAATACCATCTTGCACAAGAAATATTGGATATTATTTTACTTATGTGTGGGTTTAACCTAGCATAGGGTTAGTAAAGGAGTTGACCAAGCACATAGCTGCGTGAGTGTAATAGGTATTGTGGGTGTAGGTTTACGTGGTGTGGCTTGAATCACTTTCTAGCATGCTGGCACTGCACTGTGAGAAATCCAGGGAGTTGTTTTTCCACATTTGTACTTGGAGAGAGAAAGAAAATGTGTGTGTATGTGTTTTCATCTGCATTCTCAGGCTAAGAGAACTTCACAGGCCTTTAAAATAGATTTAAATACAGACTCTAAGATCCAGTGAGGTCAGCGGCGTATCCACACTCGTCACGCGTACATGGGAAAGCTGGGAAAACTCCGGTATGTCCCAACGCTTCCTTCCCATTGACTGTCCAAGCATACAGCGCTGTGCTAGATCTTCTAATGTCCTCCTGTCAGGCTGTCAAAGCGCTTTTGGTCGACTGGTCCACTGTGAAGCTTGAGATAAGTGCTGTAATGAAATTCTGGCACCCTTGAGGTGAAATGCAAATGATTTTATAGAGCCTCCTGTCTGAGCCAACCTGTGGATGCTGTGTTTTTCCAAACCGAAGCCTTTGGTTTTGGCTAAAAGGGGTGTGTTGTATGTTGCCAATGTGAATTCATTGGGTTTTGACATTGTTACAGGGCATTGACGCCTGCACACCCACAATTCTCAGCTGGTTTAAACCTGGCTGACGCCTTTATTATTCGCTCTCTCTTGTTTATTGGCTGGAAAACAGCATGTATTGAAATCTGCTGGTCTAGGTTTGCTTGAATAACCGTTGTTAATTACTTATTGAATATACAGATCTACAGAAAGCAACCTCAGATATACATCTGTAGGATTTAAAAACTTACACCACACATAAAATGTACAGTTGATGTCAAAAGTTTACATATACCTTGCAGAATCTGTTAATTATTTTATAAAAATGCATGTTGTTTTTTATTTAGTACGGACCAGATATTTTACATAAAAGATGTTTACATATAGTCCACAAGAGAAAATAATAGTTGAATTTATAAAAATGATCTGTTTAAAAGTTTACATACAATTCTTAATACTGTGTTGTGACATGAATGATCCACAGCTGTTTTTTTATCTTCGTTTGTTTAGGGGTAGTTGTTCATGAGTCCCTTGTTGTTCCTGAACAGTTAAACTGCCTGCTGTTCTTCAGAAAAATCCTTGAGGTCCCACAAATTCTTAGTTTTTTCAGTATTTTTGTGTATTTGGACCCTTTCCAACAATGACTGTATGATTTTGAGATCCATCTCTTCACACTGAGGACAACTGAGGGACTCATATGCAACTATTACAGATGGTTCAAACGCTCATACTCCAGAAGGAAAAACAATGCATTAAGAGCCAGGGTTGTAAACTTTTGAATAGAATGAAGATGTGTACATTTTTCTTATTTTGCCTAAATATCATGTTTTTTTTTTTCATTTAGTACTGTCCTTCAGAAGCTACAGAAAATCATACTTGTGTCCTAGAAGACAAAATAAGTAAAATTTACCCGGATCTTCAAATTCAAAAAGTTTTCACCCCTCGGCTCTCAATGCACACTTTGCAGATTCTGCAAGGTGTATGTAAACTAGGGATGCACCGATATGAACATTTTGGCCGATATCGATATCCGATATTAACTTTTCTGTTATGGCCGATGACCGATATTTACCGATATCGATATGTGTTTTTAAAAAATGTTTCTGAGATGATAAAAGTTTGTACACACTTAATTTCTTCCTTTATTTTCAGAATGTATTTTATTTCCAAATAACAAGGTTACAGGGCTACCATAAAACATAAGTAACCAACTTTTACCACTTATCAAGCAGGCCAGTATTCATGGCAACATGTTTTCAGCTCTGTGCACTCCAGTTAAACTCAAATTTGAGAAAAAGGCTAAATCAAAATATCCAACACATATCCTGACTGTTCGTGCACATTTTTATGTAAATGTAAATGTCCAAACCCTGAAACAAGGTTTCTACCAAGCAAACATAAAAAAACAAGTCATTTTTAAGACCCATCTATAAAAATGTACAAACAAAAATGAGAACTGTGACATCACCGTAATTCAAAAGACATGGTACGATATCGAACCGATGCCGATAGGTTAAAAAATGACGAACATCGGCCGATATCGATATTTATGCCGATATATCGAGCATCCCTAATGTAAACTTTTGACTTTAACTGTAAATATGTAGCACTGGAACACTTACACCATTTTTATTTAATTTTATTGCTGTTAAAGAATTAATTCACTTCAAGAATAAAAATGTATTCTGTCAAAAATAAATTAAGAATCCAGGATTTTTCTCCATATAGTGGACTTCAGGGGGAGCCAAGGTATCAACCCTTCCTCAGTACCATGTGCATTAAGGGTTAATACCTGAAAACTTTTTGCACTTTTGCACACTTTGCACTTTTTTGCATGCTGTGATCTCTCAATAATAAATGAAATAAGCCTTTTGGCTGTATATGGATGAGTGCGAATCTTCTACATCTTTGTATTGTTATATTTTTGGATCTACGCACCTTATGTTTTTCATCTACTGGATTGTTGGTCGAGTGTTTGGCGCTACAACCTTTTCTATTTGTGGATTATATTTTTTAACCACAAATGCTTGTCTACGCATATTATGTGAGCACGTTGAAAAGGTCACCAAGGTCAATCCGGTTCAGAAAGGTAGGGTAGGCCGTATGTCCATCTTATTTTCTCCTCCAACTTCAAAATCGTCTGACATCGTAGTTTTACCTTTTTTTGTAAAGGGCATTTGACTTTCTTTGCAATTTCGCTTTGTAAACACTGGGTAGGTACTTCCGTTGAGCATTTGTGGTTAAAAAGTATATACATTTTTTATTTATTTATTTATTTTTTTTAGAAAATTATTGCTTATTACATTAGATAAGACCCTTATTTCTCGGCTGGGGTTGTGTAGAGCCTTTTGAAGCTGCATTAAAATAGCAATTTGGAAGTTCAACCTGCTGATCCCCATTAAAGTCCACTATATGGAGAAAAATCCTGGAATGTAATCCTCAAAAACCAGAATTTCTTTTCGACTTAAACCCTCTGCAATTTGAGGTCAGCCAAAAAGCTTTATTAAAAACAAACTACATCACAAAGTTATGACTTATCACTCTATCATAATAACAACACACTCCAGTTGTAATGTGGGCTCTAAACCACATCCCCAGATCAAGGAGGTCTGTGTCTTCTAGGTCAAAAGTCTCAAAAGAATCCAGTGATGTCCAGCAGTCAGAATAGAGAAAATACATGTCGTAAGTTGGAAAGAAACACTGGAGGCTCTATTTTTCTCAGTCTTACTTATGTCATCATAAACCGAGTTCCTTGAGAATAGAGACTTTGCGGTACGGGTATCGCTTTGGACACACTTTTAATGGTTTTCAAACCCACAGGCCTTTTGGATAGCGAGCTGGAGTGAGCGAGGTCTTAATCTGCAGTGGCATCAGTGGCAGATACTGCACACTTGAAGAAGACGAATAAGGAGCTTGAGGGAAAAACTTTTCACTTCATGACCTGGCATCATGATCATTTATTTATTATTATGCAGCATTATGCAAATGCTTTTTCACACTGGTCGCCATAAATCATTACAGCCATGAGTGAGGTAGTGGAAGCGCTGTATGACTGACAGTATGGTTTCAAGCTTAAGGCTTTTTTTTCTTGCACCCTGATGCTTTGCTTGATCTGGTAGATCAGCTCTTTATAAAATAAACATTTCATCTTTAATACGCACCAAATACTGATTTTCGTTTTTTCAGTCGGTTCCTTTTCAATAATTTAACTGCAAGTAATTATTTTGATGCCATTACCTGACCTCTGAATAACCTGAAAAATATTAATAGTAAAATATTAATATTATTATTCTGCAAGGTTCTATTCAATTATTTATTGAATAAACTGACTCAGGGATCTACAAAGAGCAACCTTAGATGCTATAAACATGTATAAGCTTACACGACACATAAAATTCATATATGAATTGTTGCAGATTATTGTACTATTTTTTTTTTGTTAGTTTGTTTTACTTTTAACATTTAACAACCATCAATTGACAGTATTAATTTTAAATAATATGCACTACTGTTCAAAAGTTTAGGATCAGTAAGATTTAAAAAATAAATAAATAATACTTTCATTCAGCAAGTATGCATGAAATTAATCAACAGTCACAGTAAAGACATTAATAGTGTTATATTTATATTTTAAATTAATGCTGTAACCTTTTATTAATCAAAGAATCCCAGTTTCCACAAAAATATTATGCAGCACAACTGTTTTCAACATTGATGATAGTAAGACATTTTTGAGCACTAAATTAGCATGAATGTGATACTAAAGACTTGACTAATGGACGTGTAAATCCTAAATTATATTTTTTAAATATATTAAAAAAGAAAACAAAATTTCAACATTGGTCAGCATAAGAAACACTACCAGTCAAAAGTTTTTGAACAGTAAGATTTTTAATGTTTTTCTTTTTTTAAAGAAGTGTCTTCTGCTCACCAAACCTGCATTTATTTGATCCAAAGTACAGCAAAAGCTGTAAAATTGTTATTATTATTATCATCAATATTTAACAGTTAAGTATATTTTTTTTAGGATTCTTTGATGCATTTATTTGAAAATATCTAGAAATAATAGAAATTAACAATTTTATTTAGCAAGCATGCTTTAAATCAATCAAAATTGATGATAAAGACATTTTTAATGTTACAAAAGATTTCTATTTCAGATAAATGCTATTCTTCTGCACTTTTTTTTATCAACGAAACCTGGAAAAATTCTACTCAGCTGTTTTCAACATATTTTTTTTCTTGAGCAGCAAATCAGAATATTAGAATTATTTCTGAAGGATCGTGTGACTGGAGTAATTATGCAAAAAATTCAGCTTCGGAATCACAGGAATAATTTACATTTTAAAATTAATTTAAATAGAAAACAGTTATTTTAATTAGTAAAAATATTTCACATTTTTACTGTAGTGTACTTCTTTCAAAAACAACAACCTTGTTTTATTTTCTAATATTTAGCAAGGCTATTGTTGTGAAATATTTAGCTTGTGCTATTTTTCTTTAAAATAAATGATGCACGTCTCCTTATTTTTGTTATCTAATGCATTGACCTTCAAAAATAATTAAACATATTTTTCTGGAATAGGCCAACTGTAAAAACCTGCTATAAAATGTTTTTGAGCACAATTTCCTTTTGAAGCATAATCAAGGATTTGGAGGAAGCCAGGCTTTTAAAGTTATTTAACGTGTGTGTGTGTGTGTGTGTGTGTGTGTGTGTGTGTGTGTGTGTGTGTGTGTGTGTGTGTGTGTGTGTGTGTGTGTGTGTGTGTGTGTGCATTTCACTACGTGTGAAGTCTTTATATCCTACTGTAATTTGAAAAGTTTACCCTGACCGATGTTTGAGGAAGTGGAGCTGAAAGGAAAGCAAGCAAGATGCTAGTCTTACCACCCGTTGCTTTAAGTGTTTCAGGCTGGCTGTGCATGAGCCTGGCACACTCATCTGTCACGGAGACCCGCTGAGAGTTTTAATAAGAGCTGTGGACTCGAGAGATTGTAGGGAACAAGGGGGAATTTTGCTCCGCTCTAGGATCTTATACACCTGTCAGTCATTTGAGGGAAGTGGAGAGCAAGATCCTATCTGCAGGGCTGCGAATTAGTTTGTATTAATGCACAAATACAATAGTGGAGCACTAGGCCCAGGACAGTGAGGTGTGGTCTTGCATTGCTAAACACCTGTACTTCCTCCCATGCCGCAGGCAAGTAACCATCACTCCACCCCAGCCTTGTCTCCATGGCAACCTAGTTCAAATTCTATCAGGATGCGCCTTATTTTTTATTCCTCCTTGAAGCAAAACACTTACTGTAAGATGGACTGCATGATCTGTATAACAGGTTGCATATTTTTAATAATAATAACATGTCTTGGAAAACCTATGATGACTTTGTCATTACATTATGATAAGCAAGCATACGTATCTTCCCGGCTGAAGGAGATTAAGGATTTACATCATTCCCGCTCTCCGGCAGGCCCCTAAAATTACATTAGCCACACAAGAGTAAATGAGACGGTTCAAACGAAAGCCCCTCTGTCAACAAAATAGAGCCATTTGTTTCCGCCACATCATAATTTAACACGCCGTCGGCTCCAGGAGTGTTCGGCAACAATAGGACTGATGGAAACACAAGGATGAGAGCGAATCCAATTTTCGAGAAGCCCAACCATCCTGGTAAAAACAATAACCACTTTGATTCAGACACTAACAGAGCCTCACCTCGGTGGTTCGGCTGTGAGCTGGGATGAAAAGCTTTGTGATGGTGCGGTAGTGCTGAACAAGCGAGCTTTCAATCTGAGGTTGATTTCAGGGAAACTGTGTTATTTGGTACCTTTGGAATCCTTACAGTTGTCGTCATTGAAATATTTGCATTAGGTTATATGCGTGTAGACCATTCTGTGTTCCACAAATAGAGGTCGGCAGTTCTTTACAGTAATTGCTGGTTGTCCAGAAAGGTGATACGCCTCCCTTTCTCCTTGTGAGCAGACAAAACAAGAGGCCGGCCAAGTTTCTCACCTGTTACCATCTGAAAGGGAGTCCTGGGGGAACTGTTATACAGCTTGCCAGCTTATTATTCTAATTAAAAGATAGTCCATCCAAAATTGTTCTAAACCTTTATAACTTTCCTTGTTCTTTGGAACATAGAAGAAAATATTTTGATAAATGTTGGTGACCAAACCGTTTCGGGTTCTTAATGACTTTTTATGGACTGAAAATCAATGAAAGTCAATGGGGACCAAACTGTGTTTACCAATATTCAGCATCTTTAGTCACTAGTATTCCTAAAAATATCTTCATTTATGTTCCACAAATATGGGTTTGGAAGGGTGAGTAAATTATGAGTGTTTACTAGGGCTGTCGCATACTAGTTGACTAACTGTTAGTCGACGAGAAGAGGCTTGGTGGACCAAAATTGTATTAGTCGGTTAATCGCAGAAAAAAAATCCACAGGAAGTGGCAAAGTCACGCCGTCTGTGACGGACAGATCATTCATGACTGGTCCAAACGCTTGCCTATCATTCATCAACCTCAAATATGCCTATTCATCTGAAAGATGTATGTAGTAGCAACTTTATAAGGCAGTTCAATCTAATGTTAACCTAGAATGTGAGCTATTCAAGTTTTTTTGTGGAGTGTGGAAGTTGAATAGTAGCACGCCGGTGCGGTCACTTGCTTGTAAAATACTCCGTCATTTTTGCTCATACAGATAAAAGTAATACATGTTTAGAATCTGTAAAGACTCTTGAATAACAACGAAACGTTGTGCTTTTGTAAAATAATTCAAGCAAACTGGATGCACTTTCTGCCATATCAGTCTCTGTGAGATGGAGCGCAAAACTTTGAAACACTGTGTATACTTGCCTTACAGACATGAAAAAATATATCTATACAGAGTGAAATGTCTGCTTTTAAATGAACCAATTCAAATACAAGAAAATATGTCTTTTTGTGAGCAGACAAAACAAGCGGCCGGCCAAGTTTCTCACCTGTTACTGTTCTTTGGAACATAGAAGAAAATATTTTGATAAATTTTGGTGACCAAACAGTTTAGGTTCTTATTGACTTTTTATGGACTGAAAAAACAATGAAAGTCAATGGGGACCAAAATGTGTTTACCAATATTCAGCATTTTTAGTCACTAGTATTCCTAAAAATATCTTAATTTATGTGCCACAAATATGGGTTTGGAAGGGTGAGTAAATTATGAGTGTTTACTTAGGCTGTCCCATAATAGTTGACTAACCGTTAGTCGACGAGAAGAGGCTTGGTCGACCAAATTGTCGAAATCTCTGTGAGATTGAGTGCAAAACTTTGAAACACTGTGTATACTTGCCTTACAGACATGAAAAATATATCTATACAGAGTGAAATGTCTACTTTTAAATGAACCAATTCAAATAGAAGGTGTCCAGAATATAAATAAAAAGATCACAATAATCCACAAGTACCCACACAACTCCAGTCCATCAGTTAACATCTTGTGAAGCAAAAAGCTGCATGTTTGTATGAAACAAATCCACCATTAAGGCGTTTTTAAATTCTTGCCAAAATATGGGTCCATAATTCATAACGCTTCCTCCAGTAAAAAAGTCCATCCTCTGTTGTCCTCTTACATCAAAATCCCCTGCTTGTTTTTGCTTATAAACAGTGTTTGATCTGCATATTTCTTTTCTGATTCAAAACAATATTATGGATAGAGGACTTTAGCCTGAAGCAGTGGTTTGAAGTTTTTATGATTTTAGCTGGAAGCAACACCCCAGTGGTAGGGTGGGACAGAAGTCAGTGTAGTCCTTGTATTGAGCTGTTGAGCATGGTACTTACAACAGCAAGGTCATGGATTCTGTTCCTGAGGGTTGTGTCTTTGATATTATTATCATTATTATTATATAATTGTCCATAAAGGGACAGTTCACACCAAAAAAATTACAATTACCCATGATTTACTCACACTCAAGCCATAGGTGTATATGACTTTCTTCTTTCAGACAAATACAATCATAGTTATATTAAATAAAAAAGGTCCTGGCTCTTTCAAGCTTTATAATGGAAGTGAATGGGTGTTAAGATTTTTATGCCTAATAAAGTGCATCTATCCATCATAAAAAGTACTCCACACGGCTCCAGGGGGTTAATAAAGGCCTTCTGAAGTGAATCGAAGCATTTATGTGACTTAAAAAAGCATATTTAGAACTTCATGAACCATATTCTCTAGCTTCCGCTAAGTGTCGTATACCCGTTCACAAGAGAGTTACTGGAACTCTAAAGGTTTGAGTTTAACAGCTACAGTTAACAGTTTTTTTCTTGCTGTACATGAATTTCTCTTTTTGTTTAATTATTTTGTGCAGGAATCCTCAGTTTGCCGGACAGTTTGAGCCTGCATAGGAACCAGCAGCGCTCAAATAAAGCTGGAGACGCCTACAGTCAGTCCGAGCAGCGTACTATTGAGCAGTCCCTGCTGGCCACACGCGTGGGGAGCATCGCAGAGCTCAGTAAGTAACCAAACATCTATATTTCAACTTAAATCAAAGCTCTTTTGCACTGTATTCTTTGCCTACTAATCATTCCTTGATCAGAAAAGTGGGCACCACCATCATTCTTTGGTTTAATGCTTGTTTGCGTCTATGCAAACTCAGCTGTTTTAAGGATTTTGCTCTGTAGTAGTTCTGTCGGGTAATATCCAGCTCTGTTTGATTTGCATGTAGAGCACATTTTCACAGTATGGAACAGCTGCATGATGGTGCAGAGTGTTTAAAGATATACATTTCGATGCAAATTCATTTCGTTTGAAGTATTAGCCCCAGGTTGCAGTCATTTCACAGTGGTACAGTATGTGTTTACTAGAAGGAATCTATCTGCATTCAGGTCTTTCTCTCTTACCTCAAACAGGTCCTTAGCTCTTAACATCCCATACTGCACAATCTACTTTCATACAAGTGCTATACACTGTATTTGACTTTCCTAAGAATCGAATGCACTGCTTGTGATATATAATTTTTTAGAGTCAATGTTATCAGACCACTCAGTTAGACAGCATGCCGTTTATCCTATGTACATCTCCATCTGGTTTAACCATACATGCCATAATTAATACATCGTGTATTGTATTATTAATAATGAATAATAATCAACAAATATGTATAATAATTGATATTATTTATAATTTATTTAGATTTTGTTATATTTAGTATTTCGTACATACACATATATGTAATGGATATATTATTAATAATTAATACTAATCAACAAGTATGTAAAATAATTCATTTATAATTAGGCTATTTATTTAAAAAAATATTTTGTATTTGATACAAACACATCTATTGTGATCAACAATTAAGTAAAAGTATAATCAACATTATAATAATATTAATTATATTATTATTATTATTAATAATAATAATAATAATTACAATTATAAATTACGTAATTATTTTACATATTTGTGGATTATAATTATTATAATAATTATAATCAACAAATATGTAAAATAATTCATTTATAATTAGGCAATTTAATTTATAATTTTTTTGTTATAGTTTGATGTAACACATCTATTATGATCAACAATTAAGTAAAATTATATATATTATTATATAATAATTATTATTAATAATAATAACAGTTATTATTTACATAATAATTATTTAAAATATTTGTGGATTATAATTGTTATTAATAATAATTATAATCAACAAATATGTAAAATGATTAATTTATAATTAGGCAATTAAATGTATTATATTTTTGTTATTTTTAGAATTGTATACAAATACATATATCAGTTATAATCAACCATTTTAATTAAATTTATTTATGTAAAATTATATCAAACAACCTAATAATAATTATAATTATATAATAATTTGTATTAATAATAATAATTGTTATTGACATATTAATTATTTCACATAGTATACAGTTAAATTATGATAATTAACTTATAATTTATTTTTGATATATTTTGCATTTAAACAAACAAATAATATGTCTATAATAAATTAATAAAATCATTTATAATTGGGAATTTTTTAATTTATAGTATTTGTTATATTTTGTATTTTGCGCACGCACACACATACACACACACGTATATAGTATTATTAGTAAGTAATATAATTAATACTATTATATATTGTATTGTATTATTAATAATTAATATGGAAAAAATTATATAGTTTATTTATAATGACGAAATTAGTATATGTAAATATATGTGAAAATGTCACATATATTTTGTACATTTATTTTGTGTATATACACTACCGGTCAAAAGTTTGGGGTCAGTAAGAGCTGTAATGTTTTTAAAGAAAGTCTCTTATTCTCATCAGTGCTGCATTTATTTAATCAAAAATATAGGAAAAAAATGTAATATTGCGAAATGTTATTACAATATAAAATAATGGTTTCTATTGTAATATACTCTAAAATTTAATTTATTCCTGTGATGCAAAGCTGAATTTTCATCAGCCATTACTTCAGTCTTAAGTGTCACATGATCCTTCAGAAATCATTCTAATATGCTGATTTATTATTAGAATGATCTATATTGGATCTATATTGGATTATATATTGCCCTGCAAAGTATTTATTTAGAAATTGTGATATTTTTCAGGATTCTTTGATGAATAAAAAGCTCAAAAGAACAGCATTTATTCAAAATATAAATATTTTCTAACAATGTAAGTATTTGCTATCACTTTTTATCAATTTAACACACCCTTGGTGAATAAAAGTATTAATTTCTTTCAAAAAAAAAAAAAAAAAAAAAAAAAAAAGAAGAAGAAGAAAAATTTACTGACCTCAAACTTTTGTCTGGTAGTGTTTATGTGTGTAATATAATATTATATATTATATTTCAGTTTGTTTGTATACATTCTATTTTATTCTATTTTGTACCTTCTAATATTGTGTGTGTGTGTGTGTGTGTGTGTGTGTGTGTGTGTGTGTGTATATATATATATATATATATATATATATATATACATTTTCGTACTAAATTATGACAGATCTTCGTTTTTTGCATATTTTTGTCTTCCTTGTCTTTCTTGCATATTTATTTAGTTATAATTGTCTTTACTTTACTGCACAATGATGTGTAATGTGCATCCATCTGAAAACAAGATGCATGCTGAATGTCACGACAGCAACAACATTTGATTTATGCAGAACCAAAGCTTAAAATGTGCTTTTGTCTTAAATACAACTTTAACACTATTCTTTCGCTCCCTTGCAAGCGTTGGTGTTTGGTTCTGGAAATGCAAATCCAATTAGATGTAAAGCTCTTTTACTTAGGAGATTGGTCGTGTAATTTAATATATTGTACAGCAGAAAGCTTGTTCTATTCTTGAGAGCATCGATTTTAAACGCAATACTATATGTGCTGCAGTACAGACCTTGAAAGAGAAATCTCTGTAGCCACACGCCTGCCTTATATGAACTCGGCAACAACAAACACAAAAATTCAGATCAAATCCGACAAACAAGCGTAGCCCTGTTTAATATCTGAAAAGTAAATGGAAACTTCTCATAACACAGCCTGGAGAAGCAGATATGCGCAAAATGCTGCAGTTTGTTCGTGCACTTCTTCAAAACTTAAATATAAAATCTCCATTAGTACTTTTTTATAGACCCAGTATCCATGGAGATTTCCATAAAATGCTTCGTCTATTTGCAGCTCCTCTCTTCTGTCTGTCTCTCTCTTTCTCATGGATGTCCCCAGTGACCCTGCAGGGGAAGTTGAGGGCAGTTTGAACCTTGGCTAGGGACAGCGGTCCTCCCCTGATTTACACATTCAGTATTCCGCCTCCAGCAAGGGCAGGAACAGCAACTGTCACATAGAGGCTCGTTCTGCTTTTGGACAGTCACAACACAACACTCTCACTCAAAGGGCAGGGTTTATTTTAAGAGAAGGCTGAATTCGCAAAATGTACATCTAATTATACAGCTTTTTGTGAGATAAACGAGTTTTGTGTTTGTTGCTGATTTTTTATTTTTAAGCAGAGTTTGCATGCTTGAAAGCTTTAAAACTTGATGTGAACAAGAACCAGGGAATGTTTCATAATATATACACTCTTGGTGACAAGTTTGGAATAATTAAGGTTTTTTAATGTTTTGAAAGAAGATATAAACATTGTGTAATACCAGTTACCAAAAAAAATTGTTTTTTAAAGAAGTATCTTGTTCCAAGACTGCATTTAATTATTTCAAAATAGAGTTAAAACAATAATAATGTGAAATATTATTATATAATTTATAATAATTACAATAACAATAATTTAAGTTTAGAATAATTGAGGAATAATATTTTTTTATGTTTTTGAAAGAAGTTATAAACATTGTGTAATACACTACCAGTTACAAGTTTAGAAAAATTAAAAAAAAAAAGTTTTTTAAATAAGTATCTTATTCTCACCAAGACTGCATTTATTTATTTGAAAATTGAGTAAAAACAGTAATAATGTGAAATATTATTATATAATTTACAATAATTATAATAACAATAATTTACAATAATTTAAAATGTAATTTATTCCTGTGATGGCAAAGCTGAATTAAAAAAAAAAACTTCTGCTTAATATTTTTGTGAAAACCGTCATACTTTTTTTTCAGAAAGAACAGCATTTATTTATAACTGAAATCTTTTGCAACATTTTTATAATCTTTACTCTCACTTTTGATCAGTTTAATGCATCCTTATTAAATAAAACCATTAATTTTTCATTTTTAAATCTTACTAGCCCTGAACTTTTGTATATCACAGTTCCCACAAAATATCAGGCAGCAAAAATATTTATATTTATTATATTTATAATAATGACAAATGTTTCTTGACCACCGAATCAGCTTATTAGAATGATTTCTGATCATGTGACACTGAAAACTAAAATGACTGGTGAAAATTCAGCATAAAATCACGGGAATAATTTACTTTTTAAAATATATTAAAATTGAAAACAGTTCTCTTAAATTGCAATCATTTTTCACAATTTTTACTGTAATTTTCCTATTAATATTGCTTTTTTTCCCGTGTGTAATGAATTACACACATGCAAAGCAAAAAATAAAATAATGATTTTTTTTCCTGAACACCAAATCAACATAATATAAGGCATTATTAGAATGATTTCTGATCATATGACCCCGAAAACTGAAGTATTGGCTGTTGAAAATTCTGTTTAACATCACAGGAATAAATTATTATTTTTTTTATATATATTTAAATTAAAAATGGTTCTCTTAAATTGTAATACTTTAAGAGAAGTTTTCTTATTAATATACAGATATTTCATCAGATGAAGTCTTGTTGAGCATAAGATGCCTTTTTCAAAAACAAAAATCATAATTATTAAATCTTTTTGATTGCTAGTGTATTACATAATGCATATTTTTACAAGTGTTTTTCAAATACAGTGTTTGTACCAGGCTTTTGCAGTAGAATCAGGGTAAAGTTCAAATCTATATGTTATTAAATCGAAATGGAAGGCATTCAGACTCTCAAAGTCATTGCCTCTCAGCAAATCACTGTGCATCTGAAGCACATATGACCTTTTGTAAGCTTGTCACGCTCCTCTCACAGCCGTATATATCCAGAGGGAAGCCTGAAATCTACTATTCCATACGGTAATTATACTATAATATAATTACACTCATACAATCCCATAACAGCAGAGCATGGCGATATATTAAATCTTCCTATTACAGTACACAGGTTTTTATGAGTCACCCATGAGCAGGTTAACTACAAGACATCCCTCCCTTCAGAGCACTAAAAGGTCAAAAGGTCAACGCATTAGGAGCCTTTTTTGTCTCTTAGAATTCCATCATGTCTTTGAGTTCACAGATCTCGCTCCTTAATAATTCCCTCACTGGATTTGCCTGGAAGAATACATTTTCTGACTCTTTCAGGGGTCAATTTAACAGTAATGCATATTGAGTAGCTGTACAGAAAAGATAAGTGCTGGATATTTAAATTTAGTTTTCTATTATGTACAATAAACTCGAATAACTGAGGGACAAATAAAGTCCAGAGAGCTAAGCTCTATTGCACTTTATGGGTTTTCTCCTACACACTACATTTGTTTGTGTAATGGTTTGTTTGATCTAAATAAGACCAATTCTCTGCTTTCAGCATTTAAGTGTGTGCGTGCAGAAACTTTTCCTTGGGCTATGGCAGTTACTTAGCCATTAACAGCTAATTGGGAAACGTACATTTGTTGTTAGTCATTTTCGCATTAGTCTGCAGTGATTCTAAAAACAGCCCTAAAGGAGAATCGACTCTTATGCAGAATAAATAGCTGTTTAAGTGTCTTACATTAGGCTCTGTCTGAGTGAAACCTGCACAACAGTCAGGAAGGTTTTTTTTTTTTCTTAGGTTGGCCAGACACCAATCAAAGACCTTCATGGCTGGATTGCCATCACTGAGTGTTTCCATGCTGCCCATAACATTTTTTTCCCTCCTGTTTTCCTTAAAGTCCCTGTTTCCTCCCATAGCTCTGCTAATGCATCTATTCCCTCTTGCTCCATAAAACGCTCATTACATTTCATTGCCTCATTGCTCTGGAGCACCGTTGGTGCCCAATGGCTGGTTCTTAATTGTTTATCTACACTTTTCTTACAGGATATACAGTAATTCTGGTGCGCAGTGAGTTTTCTGTCGCAGGAACTGTTGTAACCTCCATGACTGCTGAGATATACATTTCTTTGGCATGTCTGGAAAAGCCAGCCTCATTATATAGATGTGATGAGACCTAGACCAAGTTCTTCAAGGAGAATGAGAAGAAACTGTGGGTAAAAAATAAAAAAAATGGTAAAAGTATTGACTTTAAATATATGCAATATATCTAAAAAAAAAAAAATTAATTTAAAAAAATTATAATATATATATATACACACATATATATATACACACACACACACACACACACACACACACACACACACACACACATATATATATATATATACATATATATACATATACATACACATTTTTTCTTAAATATATACATGCATGTATCTGTGTGTGTGTGTGTGTGTGTGTGTGTGTGTGTGTGTGTGTGTGTGTGTGTGTGTGTGTGTGTGTGTGTGTGTGTGTGTGTGTGCGCGTGTGTGTGTGTATATATATATATATACATAAAAAATATACATGCACATATTATGTAAAAATGTGTGCTCAAATGTCACAATTAAAAATGTCTTAATGGTCCTGAAAATGTATGTTATTAATGTTATTTAATATTATAAAAGATATGTATATTTATATATACTATTCATGATTGTTGTCATTATTAATTTTATAATTTAATTGTTTATTATTAATTAAAAGGATAATATTGCATATTATAATATTACACATTTACAATAACATAATAATTTACATAATACATATTTAGTACAATTTGAGTTTTGCTTTCTTTTGGTTATATTGTATATATTTAAAATAGACACTGTATATTTAGTTAATATATCAGGGGTTTTTTTACATCACGGTAGTAAGAATATAATTTTCTTGCATTATTTTTATGCTTTTTAATTTAAGTTTAATTTTGATTTATTTTTAGGAGAGTTTTTTATAATTAAATGCAATATTTTAAAGTTTAATAATTAAAAATATGATTAATTATTAGTAATTATTATTCATTAATACTTTTAATTATTTAAATTACAGTTAATCATGATTTGTTTTTAGGAGAGTATTTCATAACTAAATGCAATATTTAAAAAGTTTATTAATAAAAATATGATTAATTATTAGTAATTATTATTCATTAATACTTTTAATTATTTAAATTACAATTAATCATGATTAATCACAGCCAAAATCAAAGTTTGTGTTTACATAATATGCGTGTGTCCTGTGTATAAAATGTGGGGGGGGGGAATATATATATATATATATATATATATATATATATAATACACACATTATGTAAACAGAAAATTAAATTTTGGATGTGATTAATCATGATTAATCACGATTAATCGCATCCAAAATTAAAATGACTCTCGATTAATCATTTGACAGCCCTAAATATACATGCACACAAAGACAATTGCTTAAATGTCACTATTATTATTATTAATGGTGATGAAAATAGAGGTTATTAATGTTATTTAATATTTTAAAATATATATTATTCATGATTGTTGTCCTTATTCATTTTATTATTTAATTGTTTATTATTATTTAAATGCTATTACTTTATAATAATATTAGATATTATAATATAACACATTTACAATAACATAACTTTACATAATACATATTTAGTACCATTTGAGTTTTGCTTTCATTTGGTTATATTATATATTTATTTAAAATAGACACTGTATATTTAGTTCATATATCTGTATCTGTATGTACGAATATGATTTTCTTGCATTAACTGTGTGCTTTTTAAATTTAAACTTTAATTTTAATTCGTTTTTTAAGAAAATAATTCATAATTAAATGCAATATTTTATAAGTTTAATAATTAAAAATATGATTAATTATTAGCAATGATTAAGAAAGCCAAGAAATATTCCTTTCTTTTTTAATTTGGGATACGATTATGATGTTACACCCATGACTTGCAATTTTCCAGCCATTTTAAATAAAACAACTACAGTTAATCCAATTAATCCCAGTCTGACAGTTCAAAATATAAAAATCAGTTCTGTTACATAAAGCCAAGCAGAGCACCTGCCTTTCTCATAGCCTTTCCTTGATAATTTATGTCGTGGTTCAGGGAGGACAGCCAATCGATTCTGCTCAGTTTTCACAGTAAAACACTATTCTCCATCCTCCATTCCCAACGTCTGCTGATGAAGGGCACCTTCTCTGCTGTTACGGATGAGAGTATCAAATTTAACCCAAGACGCTCAAGCAAGCAAGTGTTGTTATCTTACATTGCCATACGTATCTATACGAATACCCTACAGTACCTGCAGATGATTGCCTCTCCTGGTAATGAGGTTTACAGTCATGACTAATAGACGAAGACCTTTTGCCATGACTGTGTTTGTTTAGCTGGTTAATCTTGAGCATATCTCTCAGTCAGTTCCTCCGCTGCCCCTCTGACTTGAGGAAATGTCACACGCTATCATGAATAAGAGATGAGTGTCGGTCACAGAAGTGCCCCAGGTGGCTTCCAGCCCCTCTCCTCCTCTCGAGAGCCTCCTGCCACCACCTCCGACTGCTAACGCTGTGGGTTTCTCTGCTGACAGGTGTATTCTTGCGCTTTATTGTTTCCTGCGTGTAACTGCCACGGCTGCTGATAATGTATTCCGCATAATCCTGTAATTATTGTGTGTAATTACAGTGCATATCTTTGGCCTCCGTTGTCAGATAGTCCACATAGCTTCCGCTCAAACTCATCAGTATTCCCGCTATACAATGCCTGCATTCTTAGTTTATTCTGTCATTATTTACTCAGGCTCATGGTGTTCCAATCCCATAAGAAGTCAGCTGTTTGTGTCCATACATTGAAATTAGATTCTCATTTGTATGTTTTTGTACGATCCACTTATGCCCCAGTGACAGTTATGTTTAAAGGAATAGTTTATCCAAGAATGAAAATTCTGTCATTAATTACTCACCCTCATGTCCTTCCAAACCAGACCTTTGTTTATCTTCAGAACACAAATTAAGATGTTTTTTGATGAAATCCGAGAGCTTTCTGACCCATCGTGGTACTCTTGTGACACAAAGAGAAGATATAGTTGAATAAAGTTGTCATTTTTGTTTTCTTTGTGCACAAAAGCTATTCTCGTAGCTTCATTACATTACAGAGGAACCACTGATGTCAACTGGACTATTTTAACAATATCCTCACTTACTTTCTGGGCCTTGAATGTATCAGTTGTGTTGCTGTCTATGCAGGGTCAGAAAGCTCTCGGATTTCATCAAAAAATTATTTATTTGTGATCTGAAGATGAACAAAGGTTTTACAGATTTGGAACGACAGAAATATTTTAATTTGTGTTTTGAAGATGAACGAAGGTCTTACAGGTTTGGAACCACAATTTTCATTTTTGGGTTAACTATCGCTTTAAGGGTTGGGTTAGAGGCGAACCTTTAAGTTTTTTTTCTAAAAAAAACACACATTTTTGTATGAATTCATGCGAAATCACCACCTTAGCTGCATTTTCTTGTGAGATCAGGTTGGCTATTTCATCAAATCTGCAGCCTTGGCTGAGGAATTCCAACAGTTAAACAAGCTATTTATTTCTCTAAATGAATGCTCATCTCGCACAGGCGGCCTTGTTAATTCATTGGAGTAACAGAGATGTGAAATGTTCTAGAGAGAGCAAGTGCGAGCGCTGCAGTCCTTTAAGTTGCAGAGCAATAGATGAGGCTGTTTCCCTGCATTCCTTTCAGAGTGTATTATTGACTGTACCAAACACAGTGCGGCTCAGTTGAACGCATTCAGAAGAATTAGGTCTCGTGGACTAAATAAGACCGTAGATGACCTGAAAGTTTCACATGTGAAAGGCAATAGTCATTAGAACGAGAGGGAGAGTGTTTAATGTCCTGTGTAATGAATGCGGAGCTTTGTGTGACCTTGTTTGAAAAGAGGTTTGTGACATTTTTCATCTTTGGTGTTCAACAGAATACATCAGATCGTTTGCTCTTTACAAAACTTCTCATGCAGACATGCGCAAATTGTTAGAAGATCACTGTACAGTTGATGTCAAAGGTTTACATAAATCTTGCAGGATCTGCAAAATGGTAATTATTTTAGCAAAATAAGAGGGCCGGATCATACACAGTGCATGTTATTTTTTATTAAGTACTGACCTGAATAAGATATTTTACATAAAAGATGTTTACATATAGTCCAGAAGAGAAAATAATAGTTGAATTGAGTCAAAAGTTTACATACACTTGATTCATAATTCTGTGTTGTTACAGTACCTGAATGATCCACAGCTGTGTTTTTTGTTTTTTTTGTTTTTTGGTCCTGAACAGTTAAACTGTCTGCTGTTCTTCAGCAAAATCCTTCAGGTCTCACTATTTGGTTTTTCAGCATTTCTGTGTATTTGAACCCTTTCCAGCAATGACTGTATGATTTTAAAATGCAGCTTTTCACACTGAGGACAACTGAGGGACTCATATGCAACTATTACAGAAGGTTCAAACTCTCACTGATGCTTCAGATGGAAACACAATGCATTAAGGGGGGTGAAAACTTTTTGAATTTGAAGATCAGGGTAAATTTAAAGGAGAAGTCCGGTGTGATATTGACCTAAAGTGTAATGAATCATGATACCGAGTGTGAACTTACTTTTCATAGCTCATCTCGGCTTGTCCCCTGCACTCCGAAATCTGGCGCTAGTTACCCGATGCTAACAACAGATTGTCGTTGAGGGTGCCTCGGGCATCGGACTTGCCATGTAAATAAATCACTGTTTTACACCATTTACGAGGCACAAAGTAGCTCCACACTTCATTGGTAGACTTCCAAGGGCCCTGACATTTAAAATGAGACATTGAGAAGCACTGGTAGTTTATTTACAAGAAGATTTATACAGACAGTACCTTCAGGAAATTTACAGTTCTGCCGTCTTGAAATTAGTCACGATAAGTCGAGTGAGGAGCAGGAAGGAAACTAAACTACTACTTCATAAAACTCAGTAGCTTCATCATCTGACATCCTTGCAATTGCCAGCTGTCTGCACTAACTCCAGTCCAAAAGTAACGCGAGTACGTGACTTATCAGGTTGTAGTTTCCTTCCTGCTCGTCACTTGACTTATCGTGACTAAATTCAAGATGGCGGCGAATGGTAAATTTCCTGAAGGTACTGTGTGTATAAATCTTCTTGTAAATAAACTACCAGTGCTTTTTCAAAGTTCTCAATGTCTCGTTTTAAATGTCAGGGCCCTTGGAAGTCTACCAATGAAGTGTGGAGCTACTTTGTGCCTCGTAAATGGTGTAAAACAGTGATTTATTTACATGGCTAGTCCGATGCCCGAGGCACCCTCAACGACAACCTGTTGTTAGCATCGGCTAACTAGCGCCAGATTTCGGAGTGCAGGGGACAAGCCGAGATGAGCTATGAAAGGTAAGTTCACATTGAGAACAGTTAAGGGTTCAAATACACAAAAATGTTGAAAAACCAAAGAATTTGTGCGACCTGTAGGATTTTTCTAAAGAACAGCAGGCAGTTTAACTGTTCAGGAAAAACAAGGAACTCATGAATCAAGTCAGAATCAAGTGTATGTAAGCTTTTGAACAGAGCCAATTTTATAAATTCAGCTATTATACTCTCTTGTGGACTATATGCAAATGTCTTTTATGTGAAATATCTTTAAAAAATAACATGCATTTTGTATAATCCCTCTTATTTTGATAAAATAATTAACATTTTGCAGATTCTGCAAGGTGTATGTAAACTTTTGACTTCAACTGTATCTCAGGCAAGTGCGGACTTTTCAGGCAAGTATTTACTTTAAGTTTCACCAAGCTGTTTACTCACTAAAAACTCCCACAGAATTTGTTTTCAGACCATTTTAAGTCTTATTTTGATGTAAAAAGTCTTCCCATTAAAACCGTTATATTGTTGATTTAGACTGAATTTGCAAACATTTCATGCACATGCACGCACACAGCGCGATTTATCGCATAATCCAATCAAAGCCCAACATAACCAATCATATCCAATCATATTGCGATTGAGGCATTGCCTTCTCTTACATAACTTTCCCCCATTCATTTTCAATTACCCCCCAACAAACTCACTGCACGCTTTAGGAGGTCTGTTAAAACTCAGTGGGCTCAGGGGAGGTAAGCGAGATGCGGACTCTCACTGTGACTTTACCTGTTGGCGTTGCTGTAGGACAATGTTTCTTTAGAAAAATGAGTGATTTATACATTTTTTAATTATCAAAAATCCATCCTGACAGAATCCTGACAGGTGTACTATGGCAAAATGACATAACCGCTTTGTGTAATATTCAGTTTGTTGGACTGCCCGAGAATTTCATTACTGACAAACGTGCTGCCGAGGACCTGCAAACAGCTGACTGGCAGAGGAAGATTGACAGAGCTGCTAATTTTTTATGCTGTAACATCAATGCGACGACAGTACTGTCCTTCACCATTTACATCATTCCCCACAAACCAAAGGTCTCTTGTGCCCCGACAGGTGATTTAGTGTCCAGAGCCATGCACCACCTCCAGCCTCTGAGCATAAAGAACCACAGCAACGGCACTCCGCTCCCTCAGAAGAGCAGCCTGATCCACTGGGAGCCCGAGGCTTTATATACACTCTGCTACTTCATGCACTGCCCTCAGATGGAGTGGGAGAACCCCAACGTAGAGCCCTCCAAAGTCACCTTGCAGAACGAGAGGTGAGGGAACTTCCACTGTGACTGGGTATTTTTTTGGATTGATGCAGTCGCTCAAGGTGCTTACCCTAAGCCAAGTAGTCGTTTATTCAGCTTGACACTGTAATATGATGAAATGCAGAGGAGTGTAAATGTGAAATAGAGTGCAACAGACTGCAAGGCAAAGGCAATGCAATGAAATGCAGGCACGTTATAAATAAATGAAGAGTTGATTAAGCACTTCCTGAATCTGTTCTGATCTGAAAATTATGTTAGAGTTGTTTTCAAAGATATTAAATAAGTAAGCATTTATGGGTTGACTTGTCTGCTAAATGTTAATCTTGTTTGGTGTGAATAATATTCTCAGGTTACATTGTGTTGCTCAGATGCTAATAAGATTTGGCTTAGAAACCAAATTAAAAAATTATATCTTTCAAGGTCATAAAAACGGCGTTTGTTAGTTGAGCTGATATTAAATCAGTTGCTGTGAGATTAAATCAAGCTTTTGTCTCTCAGAGATTTAAGTATTTAAAGATCAGTGATGTTATTGCTGACTAAAACTATTTTTGTTAACTAGAATAAAGCTGATATAATCTGATATAAATATTAGATGAAAAACATAATTTAAACAATAATTAGAAGCCTTGGCTAAAATAAGTTTTGAAATTTTATTTTTTATTTAAATTTTTTAATTATTTTAAAATGTTGAAATAAGTCTTAAATTTATTTTTAAACATGTACTGTATACATATACATATATTTACTGTTTACTGTATTTTTATTAAATAAATGCAGCCTCGGTAGGAGATTGTAAATTGTACATTTTTATTAATTAAATATTTATTATTATTATATTTTGTTAATTTAAATAAAGCTGAAATAAATAAAATATAAATCTTTAATAAAAAAAAAACTAAACTAAATTTTGAAATTTTGCCTTGGCAGCTAACTAAAACTGGGGGGAAACTATTTAGACTTATTTTTAAAACACAAAAGCAAAATTAAACTGAAATTAAAATGAAAATATAAAAATAAAGCTAATTTAACATTATTCAAAAAAATAATAGTAAATAATACCAAAATAGCATTGATAAAGACAAATAACATGTATTTGTTAAATAACTTAATCATTTTGTCTTCCTTTTTTTAAATAAAGCTAAAATAAATAAAATGTAAATATTAGATGAAAAATTAAACTAAAATTAGAAATGTTGCCTTAGCGACTAATTAAAAGTAATTTCTGAAATAAAAAAATGGACAAAATATATAGAAAAAATCTTTAGAAACATTTTTTAAACATAAAAGCAAAATGACAAAATTAAACTAAAATGAAAACGGAAAATATAAGAATATGAAAATAAAGCTAATTTAACATGCAAAAAAAATTAAAAACTTTTTAGAAACATTTTTAAAACACAAGCACAAAAGGAAAATGACTCAAATTAAACTAAAATTAAAATGAAGCCTAAAAAATATAAAAAATGCAGCTAATTTAACATATTAAGAGATACATTAATAATAAATAATACCAAAATAACATTAGTAAAGACAATTTTTTTTTTAAATAACATACTCATTTTGTCTTATTTATTAATTTTAAATAAAGCTGAAATAAAAAATAAACTATAAATTTTAGATGATAATCTAAACAAAAATTAGATATTTTGCCTTGGCAGCTAACTAAAAGTATTGAAATGCAGCTAAAACTGGTCAAAAATATATATATATAAAAAACTATTTAGAAAAATTTCTTTTAAAAAATCATAAAAGCAAATGACTAAAATTAGAAGTAAAAAATAAAGACTGAAAAAATAAAAACAAAGCTAATTTAACATATTAATCAATACAATAATAATAATAAAAAATAAAAATGCATTAGTAAAAACAAATAATAACAAATAATATATATTTGTTAAATAACAATCATTTTGTCTCCTTTTGTTAATTTAAATAAAGCTGAAATAAGTAAAATATAAATATTAGATTAAAAACTAATAGAAAAAAAGAGAGGAAAAAAATAGAAATGTTGCCTAGGTAGCTAACTAAAAGTTATTACTGAAATGCAACTAAAACTGGACAAATTTTTTTTTTATTTAAAATATTTTTTAAACTAAACTTAAAATAAAAACTAAAAAAATATAAAAATAAAGCTAATTTCACATATTAATTGATACAATAATAATAATAATAAAACACCAAAATAACATTAGTAAAGACAAATAATATGTGTTTGTTAAATAATAATCATTTTGTCTCCTTTTAATTTAAATAAAGCTAAAATAAATAAAATATAAATATTATATAAAAAATAGAAATGTTGCCTCAGTAGCTAACTAAAAGTAATTACTGAAATGCAAAATGTTAATGTTAAATGTTAAAAAATGTTGAAATATTTTTTTAAACTAAACTTAAAATAAAAACTAAAAAAATATAAAAAATAAAGCTAATTTCACATATTAATTGATACAATAATAATAATAATAAAACACCAAAATAACATTAGTAAAGACAAATAATATGTGTTTGTTAAATAACAATCATTTGGTCTCCTTTTGTTAATTTAAATAAAGCTGAAATAAATAAAATATAAATATGAGATGAAAAACTAAAAAAATTAAAATGTTGCCTCAGCAGCTAACTAAAAGTACTGACATGCATCTAAAACTGGAAAAAAATTGTTTTAACTTTGTAGAAACATTTTTTTTTTACTAAAATTAAAATGAAAACTGAAAATATAAAAATAAAGCAAATTTAACATATTAAGCGATACAATAATTATAAATAATACCAAAATAACATATAACATGTATTTGTAAAATAACCTAATTGTTTTGTCTCCTCCTGCAGGCCGTTTCTCGTACTGCCTCCTCTGATGGAGTGGATCAGAGTAGCTTTGGCACATGCAGAGCACCGCCGCAGCTTTTCAGTGGATAGCGATGATGTTCGGCAAGCGGCCAGACTCCTGCTGCCCGGGGTGGATTGTGAACCCCGCCAGCTGAAGTAAGCATGCTGCCATTAAATTAACATCCAGCTACCAGATATTGCTACCCATCATGAGTGAAATGAAAATGGCTCATAAACAGTCTGTACAGGGAAAACAAGCTCAGTCCACCCAACATGAGGCGTGCGCCGCACTTTAACTGCTGTTTTATAGCTATTAGGCTGAGTGTTGTAATGACAGGTTTGCCCATAGATGAGTGTTTCACTTGGAATATGTGACTCAGTTTTTTTTTCAGAGGGTTAGGACATTAGAAAGATGCTTTTGTATGTCTGCCGCAGGACGGATGACTGTTTCTGCGTGTCACGTAAGCTGGACGCTGCCTCTACTGAGGCCAAGTTTCTGCAGGACCTGGGCTTCCGCATGCTGAACTGCGGCCGCACTGATCTCGTCAACCAGGCCATCAACTTACTAGGACCTGGTGGAATCAACAGTATGAGCGAACAGGTTCGAATGATTGCTATGTAAACAGACATGGTCATGCACACAAATACAATATTTGCCATTATTTTTTATTTAACAGTATGGCAATGTAGGGGTTTTATCATCTTTTGGTGAAAAAAAATGTCAAATA
Organism: Garra rufa; assembly: GCF_049309525.1. Classification (NCBI taxonomy): domain Eukaryota; kingdom Metazoa; phylum Chordata; class Actinopteri; order Cypriniformes; family Cyprinidae; genus Garra; species Garra rufa. The sequence goes on from NC_133371.1 coordinate 34,329,389, forward strand.
TCATGATTCCTTTGTGTGAGAGCCCCATTGCTGAAATATACACTTCCATTTAAAAGTTCAGTATGATTTTTTTTTACAGAAAGAATATATATATATATATATATATATATATATATACACACACACACAATTTATACTTTTATTAAAGGAACACTCCACTTTTTTTGGAAATAGGCTCATTCTCCAACTCCCCCCGAGTTAATAAGTTGAGTTTTACCGTTTTGAAGCCGTTCTCCTGTTCTGGCGATATCACTTTTAGCATAGCTTAGCATAGATCATTGAATCCTATTAGACCAATAGCATCGCGTTCAAAAATAACCAATGAGTTTCGATATTTGTCAAGGAAGTTTGTTGCCGGAAATATCGATGGCAGTAATATCACGCAGCCCCCGAAATGAGTTCCCAGCTATGTAACTTCCAACGAGGAATGCTCCCTGTGCATGCAGTTGATCACGTTGTGCTGCAATGTACTGTGTGATATTACTGCGCCTGCTTCGGCCATGTTACGGCAGTAAACTTCCTTGACTATTACGCCGGAATGGGAGTGTAGTTCCTAATCTTATTGGCCTAGCAAATCACATCTTTACATTTTCTGCCGGTCTTAGTCTTAGACAATATAACTACATAAGAGTCAAGTTTTAAATAGGACAAATATCGAAACTCGTTGGTCATTTTTGAACGTGATGCTATTGGTCTAATAGGATTCAATGATCTATGCTAAGCTATGCTAAAAGTGATATCACCAGAACAGGAGAACGGCTGAATGGATTTCAAAACGGTAAAACTCAACTTATTAACTCGGGAGGAGTTGGAGAATGAGCCTATTTCCAAAAAAAGTGTTCCTTTAAGCAAGGGTGTATTATATTAACCAAAAGTGACAGTTAAAAGACATTAATCATATAAAATATTATAAATTTAAAATATTATATATTAAACGTTATACAATTTTAAATAAATTTCTGTTTCCAATAAATTATGTTTTTGAATTTTCTTTTCATCATAAATGCTGTTTTTGAACTTTTTATGCATCGAAAAATCCTGAAAAAAATGAATCAAGGCTTTAATAAAAATATTACACAACTTTTTCCAACCGATTATAATGAGAAATGTTCCTTGAGCACTAAATCAGCATATTAAAATGATTTCTGAAGTATCATGTGGCACAAAAGACTGGTGTAACGGCTTTTGAAAATTCATTTTTTGTTCATTTTTATATAAGATTTTATATAAAGAAAAAAATTATCATGGTTTTCCCAAAATGTTAAATTGCAAATTCAGCTTTTGCTATTGCAGTAATAAGGAACAAAAAGTCGTATCTTACTTAGTATTTTTGTCTTGTTTCTAGTCAAAATATCTAAAAATTCTTAAATTAAGATGCATTTACTAAATAGGCAAAATGACATAAGATATTTAGTCTTGTTTCTAGGGGAAAAAACAAAAAATTAAGTGCAGTTTGCTTAAAATAGCTTTAGCTTAAAACAAGATTAAATCTTTATGCCATTTTGCTCATCTAGTAAATGCATACTAATTTAAGAATTTTCAGATATTTTGACTAGAAACAAGATAAAAATACGTAAAATAAGCCTTTTTTGCAGTGCAATTTTAAAATATATTGAAATGCAAAACAGTTAATTTAAACTCTTATTATATTTCACAATATTACTATTTTTAGTGTATTTTGGATCAAATTAATTCAGAATGTAATCCCTAATATTTGGAAGGAAAATGGAAGCTGCATATTTTCTTATATTAAAAAAATTATAATCTGTAGGAAAAATATTAAGTTTGATATTATATATATTTACAAATATTTTTTGGTGTTCTTTTCCTGAGATTAATTACATTTGTTTTCGTTTAAAAATGTGTTCTTAAATAAAATTATCACAATTAATCTAATTAATATAAATAGTTTTTTATATAAATGTGTGCTTTGAATAGAATAAAATGATCCGTTTATTTAAATTTATTTTAATTGTGCAGCAGAATTAAATCAAATTTTGAATGTTAATGCAAAAAATTATAATATGCAAGAAAAATGTTACGTGTGATATTATATATCTTTACAAATATTTTTTACTTGTATTTTTACTGAGATTAATTTAATTTGAGAATTGTTGTCTTTTAAAAACACGTGCTTTGAAAAGAAAAAAATAATCACAATTTATATAAAATTATTATATTGTCCAACAGAATTCAATCAAATTTTAAATGTGAATGCAAAAAAAGTGTAATATTATGTTTCTTTACTAATAGTTTACTTGCACTTTTACTGAGATTAATTAAATTTGAGAAATGTTTCTTTTAAAAATGTGGGTTTTGTATAGAATAAAATAATCATAATTCATCTAATTTTAATTAATATAATTGTCCACAGCAGAATTAAATACAATTTTGAATGTGAATGCAAAAAAACATTTATAATATGCAAAAAATGGTAAGTGTAATAGAATAAAAAATGGTAATGGTAATTTTGAATAGAATAAAATAATCACAAAAACTTAAAAACCCTAAACTATTTTTTCCTCAAAAAAATAAAAAAGTTCTGGGGCATTAAAAACCCCTGTGAATCAGTTTGTGCTGGTTTTGGCCTGGTCTTGTAACCTGAATATTCCCTTGCAGGTGCACCTCCAGGTGCAAAAATGTACAATAAGTCACTTTAAACAGACAAAAGCAACTAAATAAAAATGAATGCATTAGTCGATAGGCTCCAGACTATAAATGCTTGCACACATTGCTATATTTTCCATTTATGGAAGCCCAGAAGGAAACAACCAGATTTGCACAGCAGGTTCCCCTTAAGATTCACAGTGTTTAACGGTTGACCGTACTAATCAGAGCCAGCTTTTAGAAACACACCAGTGAGCTTTCACTGATTACTTTGCTCCGTTATTGACCTCAGGGAGTGGAAACATTTGCCATTACCTTTGTTTCTTAGCTAATTCACTTGTTATCGGATTTTCCATCTCTCGATTTGAGTAACGTTATGGCTCTCCAGGAGATTGGTTCCTATCAACACAAGAAGACTATTTCAGTGTTTAAATAAAATAGAGCAATGTATTCAAATGAAATGCTGCATATTGTCAAGTTGTATTCCCATGATATTTCTAGCCTATGCTCAATGTGACTGGTCTTTTGTATGTTTTCCAGGGCATGACCCCTCTGATGTACGCGTGTGTCCGCGGTGATGAAGCCATGGTTCAGATGCTGCTAGACGCAGGAGCTGACATCAACAGTGAGGTTTGTGACTACATCTCAGCTGTGTTCTTATACATAATCTGTACACCCATCCTCCCTGTCACGTAGTTTCATACGTAGTGTTTGTGTTTTCTGTGTTGTGGTATGACAGGAGAAAACTCAGACTGCTTTGCATGCCCATGAGGGATTTGTCTGGGTAGATTTCTGCAGTTTTTTTTTTGGAAGTCACTGTCACTGGGTGCTGTTCTGCCAAACTCAGCCCTAGAAGCCTAGCAAAGACAGATTTCTCACTAATATACACGCTCTGTGTTTGTCGCTATTTCTAGCTTGCTAAAACATGCCTCAGAGATATCAGCGCAAGTCAGTCAGTTGTATAGCAGGGAAATAATATTGTTTACAACTGTGTCATAAAAATGTGAAAAGTTCATTGACGTTTGCTATGAATCAGGTGTTGTTTTTCTCTCTCACAAAGCCCTACACCTATTTTCTAGGAAATTTGACGGACGTGTTTGTTACTGTCAAAACATACACTGCCACACAAAAGTATGGGATCAGTATGATTTGTAATGCTTTTTGAAGGATATATTGTGAAATGTAAATACAATTTAAAATTGTGGTTTTCTATTTTAATATACTTTAAAATCTAATTTATTCTTGTGATGCAAAGCTGAATTTTTAGCATTATAACTCAGTTATAATCAGTGTCACATAATCCTTCAGAAATCATTCAAATATGCTGATTTATTTTCAGTGTTATCTGTGATCTGTGATACTTTTTTTCAGGATTCTTTGATTAATAAAACGTTAAAAAGAACAGCATTTACAGTGCCTTGCAAAAGTATTCATACTCATTTTTTTCACATTTTGTTTTGTTGCAGCATTATGTTAAACTGCTTTAAATTAGTTTTTCCCCACATCAATTTACACTCCATACACCATAATAATGACAAAGCAAAAACCAGATTTGCAAATTGTACACATTTATTAAAAATAAAACACTGAAATAAGTACATTGCATAACTCATTAAATAGTTGAAGCACCTTTACAGCCTCAAGTCTTTTTGGGTCTGATGTGACAAGCTTTGCACATCTGCATTTGGCAATTATCTGCCATTCTTTGCCTCACCTTTTCACCTCTCAAGCTCTGTCAGCTTGGATGGGGGCTGGCAGACATTTTCTAGAGTCCTAGTTGTTCCAATCGTCTTCCATTATGGATAATGCTTCTGTGAACCTTCAATGCAGCAGATTTTTTTTCTGAACTCTTCCCTAGATCATTGCCTTAACGCAAGTCTGTCACTGAGCTCTACAGGCAGTTATCTTGACCTCAGGACTTGGTTTTTGCTCTGATATGCATTTTCAGCTGTTAGACCTTTTCTGAGAGGTGTGTGCCTTTCTAAATCATACTCATTCAAATGAATTTGCCACAGTTTAACTCCACTCGAAGTGTAGTAACATCTAGAAGCAATATGAATGCTCCTGAGCTAAATTTCGAGTGTCCCAGAAAAGGGTATGAATACTTATGCAACGGGATCTTTTTTATTTTTAGTAAATTTGCACAAATGTTAAAAACCTATTTTTTGCTTTGCCATTATGGAGTAGGAAGTGTAGATTGATGTGGGGAAAAAAGTAATTTAAAGCAATTTAACCTAATGCTGCAACAAAACAAAATGTGAAAAAAATGAATACTTTTGCAAGGCACTGTATTTAAAATAGAAAACTTTTGTAACAGTAAACACCTTGTTCAAAGTTTGGGGTCAGTACTTTTTTTCTTTCTTTCTCTTTTTGAAAGAAATTCATACTTTTATTTAGCAAGGATGTGTTAAATTGATAAAAAGTGATTGTAAAGACTTATATTGTTAGAAAAGATTTCCATTTTGAATAAATGCTGTTCTTTTAACTTTTTATTTATCAAAGAATCCTGAAAAAGTATCACAGGTTCCAAAAAAATATTAAGCATCACAATTGTTTCCAACATTGATCATTAAAAGTAATAAATCAGTATATTAGAATGATTTCTGAAGGATGATGTGACACTGAAGACTGATAAAAATTCAGCTTTGCATCACAGAAATAAATTATATTTTTTAAATATATTAAAATAAAAATCTGTTCTTTTGAATTGCAAGAATATTTCATAATATGGTGCTGGTGTTAACAAAAATTCGAGTAAAATACTAGAAATAAAAATATGTAATTATAATATACATTAATTCACACATTGGGATGTTGTGATACACTGGTATTATATACTATACTATTATATACTGGATGATCACGGTCATATTTAAATTTGGAGTAAAAATATGTAGTTATTCTCATAAATTGGTCTACTTTGACATTGTGCTAAATTACAAATGTTAGCATTTAAGTCTTTTTTGTGTAATGGTTCCTTTTGTGTGCAATGGTTGACACAAATTCATTGGGTGATTCGTTGGTCAAAAAAAAAAAAAAGAAATACATAAAGATTAATTTGGCTGATAGCATGATTTATTTATTTATTATTATGATCATTTTTAGTTTTTCAAGATTTCTATAGATATCACTATATATAACGTTTCATAAATTTTTTGAAGCCACGATAATCGTGTAGTGAAAAATCTGATATTTTGACAGCCCTAATACACAAATTATATTATCAGCATTATATTTGTAGTGATATATTGAATTAAAAAGCTAATGTAATTTGTTTTTGTAATTAATGAATTGAAAATAATATCAATGTATTTTAGTAGGTCTTGTAACAAAATATTATGGTATTTCTGATGCTTGAAAGTTGAAACATTTCTTATTCTTATTAAGCCTATTTTTCTTATTAAGCAGATTTATGCAATTTAATCAATAGTAAAATTCTGTCAAATTGAATTGAATAATATAATTGATTAAGGATTGTTCAAATGTTAATTTGGAATACGTAAGGATTATTCAATTCCGTTTAATGGGATTTTACTATTAATTAAAATTGGGTAAATCTTTAAAAATATTATTTTACTTTTATTATCAATGTGGAAAATAGTTCTGCTGCTTAATTTTTCAGATTTAGGCTATTTAATTTAGAGTAAAATAATAGTAAAATTGAATTGAATAATCCTAACGCATTTTAATTGAATAATTGATTTAAGGATTGTTCAAATCAAATATGTAAGGATTATTCAGTTCAGAATTCAGAATTTCACTATTGTTTCAGTATTAATTAAATAAATCTGCAATTCATAAATCTGAAAAAAAAAATTAAGATTTAATTAATGCTTAATGTTTATTTTGTTTTGTTTTTTAGTTTATTATTAATTTAGAAAATAGTTGCTTAATGATTTGTGGTAACATAAACATTTTCAGGATTATTTGCTGCATACAAATCTGGCATTTATTTAAAATAGAAATCTTTCGCAACATTATAAATGTCTGTACTGTCACTTTTGATCAATTTAATGCATTTATACTGAATAAAAGTAGCCATTTCTTATGACCCAAAATCTTTGAATGGCATATACTGTGTGTGTGTGTGTGTGTGTGTGTGTGTGTGTGTGTATATATATATATATATATATATGTGACCCTGGACCACAAAACCAGTCATAAGGTTAAATTTGACAAAACTGAGATTTATACATCACATGAAAGCTCAATAAATAAGCTTTCTATTGATGTATGGTTTATTAGGATAGGACAATATTTGCCTGAGATACATCTATTTGAAATCAGAAATCTGAGGATGCAAAAAAATCTAAAAGACTGAGAAAATCACCTTTAAAGTTGTCCAAATTAGGTTCTTAACAATGCATATTACAAATCAAAAATTACATTTTGATATGTTTACAGTAGGAATTTTACAAAAATCTTCTTGGAACATGAACTTTACTTAATTTCTTAATGATTTTTGGCATAAAAGAAAAATCAAAAATTTTGACCCATGCAATGTATTTTTGGCTATTGCTACAAATATACCCCAGCGACTTAAGACTGGTTTTGTGGTCCAGGGTCACACACACACATATATATATATATATATATACTGCATTTCAAAAGTTTGGGATCAGTAAGATTTTTTATGTTTTTTAATGTTTTTGACTCTCCTAAGCTCATCCATCAAGGCTGTATTTATTTGATTAAAATACTGAAAAAACTGTAATATTGTAAAATATTATTGCAATTTCTAATATTGGTTTCCTGTTTTAATACACTTTAAAATATCATTTATTTCTGTGATGCAAAGCTGAGTCATCAGCTTTGGAATCAGCCTTAGAAATCATTCAGATATGCTGATTTATGCTGACAGTTGTGCTGCCAAATATTGTTTGGAACCTGTGATACTTTTTTTTAGGATTCTTTGATGAATACAAAGTTAAAAAGAACAGCATTTATCCAAAATAGAAATCTTTTCTAACAGTACAAGTCTTTACTATCACTTTTTATCCATTTAAAGGAGAACTCCGGTGTGATTTTGACCTAAATTGTATTAAAATCATGATACCGAGTGTGAACGTACCTTGCATATCTCATCTCGGTTTGTGTCCAGCTGTCCGAAATCTGGGGTCAGTTAGCCGATGCTCACAACAGGTTGTCAGTGAGAGTCAACAGGGCATCGGAATAGCCATGTAAATAAATCACTTTTTTACGCCATTTACGAGGCACAAAGTAGCTCCACACTTCATTGGTAGACTTCCAAGGGCCCTGACATTTAAAACGAGACATTGAGAACTCAGAAAAAGCACCGGTAATTTATTTACAAGAAGATTTATACAGACAGTACCTGGAAAAGAAAATCCGGTCGCCGCCATCCTGAACTTAGTCACGATAAGTCGAGTGTCGAGCACCAAGGAATTTATCAGGTTATCAACGTATCAGGTTGTAGTTTCCTTCGTGCTCGACACTCGACTTATCGTGACTACATTTAAGATGGCGGCGACCGGTCTGTTCCTGGTGGAAAATGTCTGTATAAATCTACTTGTAAATAAACTACCGGTGCTTTTTCTGAGTTCTCAATGTCTCGTTTTAAATGTCAGGGCCCTTGGAAGTCTACCAATGAAGTGTGGAGCTACTTTGTGCCTCGTAAATGGCGTGAAACAGTGATTTATTTACATGGCTATTCCGATGCCCTGTTGACTCTCACTGACAACCTGTTGTGAGCATCGGCTAACTGACCCCAGATTTCGGACAGCTGGACACAAACCGAGATGAGATATGCAAGGTACGTTCACACTCGGTATCATGATTCAATACACTTCAGGTCAAAATCACACCGGAGTTCTCCTTTAACACATCCTTGCTGAATAAAAATATAATATCTTTTAAAAACAAAAAGAAAGAAAAAATGTACTGACCCCAAGCTTTTAAATAATACTCTATATAGTAACAAAAAATTGTTTTGAATAAACACTGTTTATTTTTAACTTTTTATTTAACAAAGAATCCTGAAAAACATATTACAAGTTCCATAAAATTTAAGCAGCACAACTGTTTCCAACATACTTAATGAATCAGCATATTAGAATGATTTCTAAAGGATCATGTGACACTGAAAACTAGAGAAAAGACTGAAGAAAATTCAGCGCTGCTTCACAGGAATAAATTATATTTTAAAGCATATTAAAACCTAAACTTTTAAATTGCAATATTATTTCAGAAAATTTAAAATTTCCCTGTATTTTTGATACTAACGAGACTTAAAAAAACATTAAAAATCATACTGATTCCAAACTTTTAAACAGGCAGCTCCTATGACAAGGCAAAAAGCCCAAAGATCCTCTCTTATCTCCATATTTTTAGCTGAGCGCAGCGTCTCTGTGCTTTTCCCAGGACAGGTTTTTAAAGGTCTCCATCTCTCTCATTTGTGCCCTGCTCTGTCCCCTGTACCTCCCGTAGGTGCCAAACACAGTGCAAAAGTACCCCTCAGTCTTCCCAGAGACCCGGCAGGCCACGCCTCTCACCTTCGCTGTACTTCACCAGCACATCCCCGTGGTGCAGGTAGTGACCTCTTTCTCCTGCCCAACCTTTCTGCAAAATTTCAAGCCAAAACAACTGAGTCAGGATAAAATTTCTGTAGCGTATGCATCAGTTTTCTCCTGAAAGCCTTGTCTGCATGAATTAATGTTCTTGGTGCGCTCTCATTTGATCAGCCATTATGATCCATTATGTGTTTGCTTCTTTCACTGTCATTGTCTCTGATTCCTCAAATGAGGAGGAATTGCTTTTAATCTCTGCTTTCTTTTATCTCAGTTGCTTCTGGACGCTGGAGCTAATGTGGAGGGCTCTCTGCAGGACGGGATGGAGAACTACACTGAGACGCCTTTGCAGTTAGCTGCCGCTGCAGGTAAGAAAGCTCACACTGCAGACCGGACAACAGTGCCACTTCCTTCTCGAATTACTGAATTATAAGCCAGCGGGGCCACAAGAGAGGACTCAGCAGTTTGTGTGCTGTAGGGAACTTTGAGCTGGTCAGTCTGCTTTTGGAGAGAGGAGCAGACCCCATGGTTGGGACCATGTACCGCAACGGCATCTCTACCGCGCCACACGGGGACATGAACTCCTACAGCCTGGCCGCAGCGCATGGACACAGGTAACACACACACACACACACATGCATTGGTTACACACACAGTCTCGTAATTTATTAATAAAACTGCAAAATCGTATCACCCTCATCCTCGTGCTGCAGGAACGTGTTCTGCAAGCTTCTGTCGCAGTCGGAAAAAGGGAAGGCAGATGTTCTGTCTCTACAGGAGATCTTAGCTGAGGGATCAGAGATGGAAGAGAGGAATTCCCTGAAGATGGAAGCAAGCCGCACGGGGAAGGCCAAACTCAAAGCTCTGAGAGAGGCGATGTATCACAGCTCTGAACACGGATATGTCGACATCACATTGGACATCAGAAGTCTAGGTCAGTACTGATTCTGCATTTACAATAATATAATAATTCTATCACAGTGAATTTTGCATAGCTTAAGTTAGAATTAATATAGTGCAAAATTCACTTTTTACACATATAAATGTGTTTTAGTAGTGTGTGGACACAACCACCTTACAATGATAGAAAACCATTCACTAAACAGTCTGTTATCAAGCTGTTTTGATTTTATGAGCAATATTACGTCATACTGCTCAGGCTCCGCCCACAATTCCTGCAGACTGTCCTGTATTTGCATATTTACACCCTCAGCCAATGGTACGCCATTTTCTCCGCGCTCGAGTATCTTTAGTCACAACATCTCGTGAGCAATGCAGGTGTTTTGTATTTAGATGTAAAAGTGAACATAAGTGTCTTCATTTCCTCCTGACATCAGATCCACCGAGGACGCAGTGGATTTGTTTTGTTTTTGATGGTAACGTGCAACTGAATACGCAAAAAATGGAAGAGAGGGGCGGGGTGAGCAGTAGCTCATTATCATTTAAAGAGGCATGCACCGAGATGGGTCACTGTGAACAGAGCTGTTTTTGACAAAGGAAAAAAGGGTGTTGTTTTACACGACCATTGAGGAATTTTAAACGAAGTATTTTGCTGACATTTCATGACGACCCTAAATAATCATACCAACTTGTGGATTCCGATCAGATATCTGCTTTAATGTAATGAATGGCTTGTTTAATAGAGGTGTGCTCTGGAAAATTGTTGACATGGCATGCATATATACCGTTTAAGTCAAATGTTTACATACACCTTGCAGAATCTGAAAAATGGTAATTAACCAAAATAAGAGGGATCATGCAAAATGCATGCAATTTTTTATTCAGCACTGATCTGAATAATTCACATAAAAGATGTTTACATATAGTCTATAAGAGAAAATAATAGTTGAATTTATAAAAATGACTTTAAAGTTTACATACACCTGATTCTTAATACTGTGTTGTTACCTGAATGATCCGCAGCTGTGTTTTGTTTGTTTGTTTAGTGATAGCTGTTCATGAGTCCCTTGTTTGTCCTGAACAGTTAAACTGCCTGCTGTTTATCAGCAAAATCCTTTAGGGCCCACAAATTCTTTGGTTTTTCAGCCTTTTTTGTGCATTTGAACCCTTTCCAACACGGACTGTATTATTTTGAGATCCATTTTTTCACACTGAGGACAACTGAGGGACTCGCATGCAACTATTACAGAAGGTTAAATTCTCACTAATGCTTCAGAATGAAAAACAATGCATTAACATTCAGGGACTTATTGCATTTGAAGATCAGGGTAAATGTAACTTATTTTGTCTTCTGGGGGAAGGTTCAAGGTTCAAAATGTATTATATGTTTATACAAGTATCCTTTGTAGCTTCTGAAGGCAAGTACTAAATGAAAAAAATATGACATTTAGGCAAAATAAGAAAAAAGTACCCATCTTCATTCTGTTCAAAAGTTTCCACCCCCTGGCTCTTAATGCATCATGTTTCTTTCTGGAACATCAGTGAGTGTTTGAACCTTCTGTAATAGTTGCATATGAGTCCCTCAGTTGTCTGCAGTGTGAAAAAAGATGGATCTCAAAATCTTACAGTCATTGTTGGAAATGGTTCAAATACACAAAAATGCTGAAAATCCAGAGAATTTGTGAGACCTGAAGGATTTTTCTGAAGAACAGCGGGCTGTTTAACTGTTTAGGACAAACAAGGAATTCATAACACAACTATCACTAAACAAAAAACAAAACACAGCTGTGGATCATTCAGGTAATAATACAGTATTAAGAATCAAGTGTTCATAAACTTTTGAACAGGGTCATTTTTTTAAATTCAACTATTATTTTCTCTTGTGGACTATATTCAGGTCAGTACTAAATAAAAAACACATGTATTTTGTATAATCCCTATTATTTTGATAAAATAACTAATGTTTTACAGATTCTGCTAGATGTATGTAAATTTTTGACTTCAACTGTATACAGTATACATAGACAATAATATAGATTTAAAATATTATTTAAAAATTATATCATAACATTTCAAATAATTTTTGTTTCAATAAATGCTGTTTTTGAACTTTCTATTCATTGAAAAATCCTGAAAAAAGTATCAAGGCTTCAACAAAAATATTAACCTGCACAGCTGTTCTCAACATTGATAATAATGCTCCTTGGGAACTAAATCAGCATATAAGAATGATTTCTGAAAGATCATGTGACACTGAAGACTAGATTAATGATGCTGAAAATTCAGCTTGGCATCACAGAAATAAATAACACTTTAAAATATGTTAAAATCCAAAATGTATTTTGTTATTTTTGTTTAATTTTGTTGAAAAAGTGTTTAAAATTGTAATATTTTATATTTTTCAGTTTTACTGTATTTCTGAGCAAATAAATGCAGCCTAACAAATTCTTTCAAAAACATTTTTTTAAATCTTGCCGACCCAAAACTTTTGAATGGAAGCGTATACTCTTGTGAAAACTGGAAGGCAACTCCAAATCACTGATCATATAACATTTCACATTGTTAAAGAGTAAAACCGTGATTGTCATGTGTTTTTGTGTATAACAGGGGTGCCCTGGACACTGCACACGTGGATGGAGTCCCTGCGAACTTGTTTCCTTCAGCACCGGAGGCCGTTGATCCAGGGTCTCCTGAAAGAGTTCAGCTCTATTGAAGAGGAGGAGTACACAGAGGAACTCATAACACACGGCCTCCCACTCATGTTCCAGATCCTGCGTGCCAGCAAGGTGAATAAAAACACATTCTAAACACACATGCACCAAGACAGTGCAAATTTCCACAATTGACATCATATGCTTTCTCTGGGAATCAACCCTCTGGTCTTGCCAGAGATACATGATCTCATTCCCGTCAGGTAATTTCTAGAACATTTCCATGGGTTGCTTCTCTTAGAATCCATAGAGTCCAGAACCCTAGGGAACATATTGCTTCTTACGAACAGGAAGTGAAGGCAGAAACTCGCATAATTTGAATTGGGCATTCTGTTGACGTCCTCCCACAGTGTTATGCAATAGTGAGCTTTGCTTTGAAACCTAGAGTGCTAGAAAATATCCTTAGACACTGACCACTGCTTCACACATCTATACCTCCTCCTTCTATAGCAGATCATACATTCCAGGAAGTAAAGAAAAACGTGGATTTCCTTCTATTGTGGCTACAGTAGGTGTATGTGTGAGCGTGTTTGTCAAGGTTGAGCTATGGTGGAGTCAAGGAACCTTACTCTGAGCCCTGCAGGGATGACTGACAGTTTCCGCTCCCTGCTCAACCTTCACAAATAATGTGTGTCTGCTTGTTAGTACAAAGAAAGAGAGACCAGGAGAAAAAGCGGCAGAGAGAGAGAGGAAATAGCGGCACTGTGCTGACAGCAGGTGATTTGTAGATGCAGAGGCAGGCTGGGCGAGAGAAATGTCAAGTTGATGAGGAACCTCTAACAATCTTTCAGAGAAGCTGATCGCTCAAACCACAGAGGGAGCGATCTGTCAGGGATTTGAGAATCTTCCTGCACTTAGCGTACTCCTATAACCTCTGTAACAAAGTAGTGATCCTGAAAAAACACAATGCATTGATACTTCCCAAGAATTGATGGTGTGGTTTTGCTATGCAGGCTCACACATACACATAACCTTCACACATTGAAACCCAGGCGCTATAACAGCCTCAGGGCGAGTCAAAATGTGTTGTGGCTTGATGAGAAGGGTCTTACCTGTTATTCTTTCTCATGGTTTGCAGAATGAAGTGATTAGTCAGCAGCTGGCCATGATATTTACGCAGTGCTACGGGCCGTATCCCATCCCCAAACTTACAGAGATCAAGAGGAAACAGACGTCAAGACTGGGTACGTAGCACCAGATATCAGGTTGCGCCGTGCTCTCTGTAAAACACAAATAACTGCACGCTTTTCAATGACCAACAAAAACTGACATTTTGAAATAAACCAAGCACTCTTTTTGTTAATGAAATGTCAAGTGAAAATGTCATTTGTGGGTGGTTCTGCTATTAAAAATATTTTTTAAATGCAGCTTGAAGAGCTAGTTCAGTCAAAAATTACAATTCTGTCATTATTTACTCACCCTCGTGTCAGTCCGAACCTGGAACAAAATTATAAAGAATGTACTGCACTAAGTACAGTTTGTTTGTATAATAATTTAATTAGAGTTCCAGAGTTATACAAAATGCCTGTTTTTTATTTAGTACTGACCCAAATAAGTCATTTCACATAAAATACATTTATATATAGTCCACAAGAGAAAATAATAAAAATATAAATATTTTTATTCTGTTCAAAACTTTACACCCCTGAATTTACCTTGATTTTCAGTGAGGGTTTTAACCTTATGTAATAGTTGCATATGAGTCCTTCAGTTGTCCTCAGTGTGAAAAGACAGATCACAAAATCATACAGTCATTGTTGGAAAGGGTTCAAATACACAATAATGCTGAAAAACAGAATTTGTGGGACCTGAAGATTTTTTTTTCAGGTAACAACACAGTATTAAGAATCAAGTGTATGTAAACTTTTGAACGGGGTAATTTTTTTTTTTAGAAATTCAACTATTATTTTCTCTTGTGGATTATATGTAAACGTCTTTTATGTGAAATATCTTATTCAAGTTAGTACTAAACAAAAAATAACATGCATTTTGTATGCTTTCTCTTATTTTGGTAAAATAATTAACATTTTGCAGATTCTGCAAGGTGTATGTAAACTTTTGACTTCAGCTGTATATTACAAAATGTCCTGGCTCTTTCAAGCTTTATAATGGCAGTGAATGGCTGTTGAGATTTTGAAGCCCAAAAAACTGCATCAATCCATCATAAAAAGTCCACATGACTTCGGAGGGTTAATAAAGGCCTTCTGAAGTGAATCAATGCATTTGTGTAAGAAAAATATTCATATTTAAAACTTAATAAACCGTAATCTCTAGCTTCCGCTAACTGTCGTACTCACGTTCACAAGAGAACGCTGTTCCAGTGTATGACGTAGCATACGCTCCACTGAGAATATGCTTGTTTCGCGAGAACCAAGTTTTGTTTGCAGCAAAGGAAAACCAGTCTCCTTTTGGCTTATATCGAAATCCTCCAACGTTTTTTTGTTTTGTACTTCTGATTCTCTCACCGAAGCTTACACTATGCCTACATCCTACGCTGGAACGCCACTCTCTAGTGAGCGTACATACGACAGTTAGCGGACACTAGAGATTAGGGTTTATAAAGTTTTAAATATGGATATTTTTCACACAAATGCATTGATTTGCTACAAAAGGCCTATTAACCCTAATGGAGCCATGTGTAGCTCTTTTTATGATGAAGGAATGCACTTTATTTTGCTTCAAAATCTCGACACCCATTCACTGCCATTATAAAGCTTGAAAGAGCCAGGACATTTTTTAATATAATTCCAATTGTCTTCGTCTGAAAGAAGAAAGTCATATACACCTAGGATGGCTTGACGGTGAGTAAATCATGGGGTAATTTTCATTTTGGGGTGAACTGTCCCTTTAAGAATCATGTACAGAAACTGAAATAAAGCAAACGGATCATTGAGACCGGTTTTGAGTGGAAAAAGACAGACAGTACATTCGTAAAAACATTTTCCAGTTCTGTTCCACAGCACAAAGAAACTCATACAGGTTTGGAACAATATATGAGAGTGAAGTAAATATGACAATTTTCATTTTTGGATAAACCTTTTGAGCTCTGTTGACAGCAACTGTGGCATGCTTCTGATTTCCACGGACGACAGTTGCAGCTAATGAAATGCATCTGTGATATGTTTATGTCAGATCCTCATTTTCTAAACAACAAGGAGATGTCAGATGTGACCTTCCTGGTGGAGGGAAAGCCATTCTACGCTCACAAAGTTTTGCTCTTCACCGCCTCCAACAGGTCAGCTGGTGCACTGCATCCATCTAAAAAGAAACACTGTTAAAGGAGTTGTTCACTTCCAGAACAAAAATTTACAGATAATTTACTCACCCCCTTGTCATTCAAGATGTTTATGTCTTTCTTTCTTCAGTCTTAAAGAAATATGTTTTTTGAGGAACACATTTCAAGAATGTTCTTCATATTTTTTTTGTAAAGGGTGTTTGACCCTCCTGGCACGTTTACTTTGTAAACACTGGGTCAGTACTTCTGCAGCGATGTAGGACGATTTTGAAGTTGGAGGAGAAAGTGAGATGGGAGTTTGGGAGTTAACTGTATTGACTTGGATTACATAGAGTTCACATGTGCATCTCAGAGGTAGACAAGACAAGCATTTGAGGTTTGAAAGTATATAAACTGCAAATTTTAAAATAAAAATAACCAATCGTTTCGCTAGATAAGACCCTTCTCCATCGACTGGGAATGTTTACAGCCCTTCATTTAAACTGCATTTAGAAGTTCAAAATCGTGGGCACCATAGAAGTCCTCTATATGGAGAACATTCCCGAAATGTTTTCCTCAAGAAACATATTTTCTTTACGACTGAAGAAATAAAGACATGAACATCTTAGATGACAAGCGGGTGAGTAAATTATCTATACATTTTTGTTCTGAAAGTGAACTTCTCCTTTAAATGCAGTGAAATTACAGTACCTTATTATGAGGTCCAAGAAGAGCTTCATTCATTTTCATTCATTGTTACGCTATAAGGTGTATTATTATTGATTTAAATTCTCCCTCTTTTATCCAAGGTTTAAATTACTTCTGGCAAACAGACCAGCAGCTGAAAACACCTGTATCGAAATCAGCCATGTCAAATACAATGTATTTCAGGTACAGTCCGACAGAGAAGACGCGAGAGTGTCTTGCTATTTTTATGCAGCTTTTATTGAGTGGGAAAGGAGAGCTCATCATTTTTATATTGTGGTCTGTTGTCTGTTGAAACATTATATTTTGCTTTCCATATAGCTGGTGATGCAGTATCTGTACTGTGGTGGAACGGATTCGCTTCACATGAGAAACACTGAGGTTATGGATGTAAGTACTATTAACTCTGATTCAGTCCTTATGTTATTCACCCTTTTCTTCAATGCAAAAGTAAGCCTTACGGTTCATTATCCGCTATAGGGAAATAACCAGAAACATAACAATGTGCAATAAACTGCAACCAGAGTGTTCATAATTAAGATAATACATTAAAATAATATGGTAAGACACACCAATTTGCAATATCAAGCAGCAAAACAGGCTGTTTTGTACAGCTGCAAATAGCTGGACACAGATGAGACCGGAAGCCAGACCCATAAAATTGGCAAATGGCTGCACCCACTCTTATGGGAAGAAAAAGGTGGAGACAATCCAGCATATTTATATTTAAATGGATTTTATGTGGATTCTATATATACAGTTGAAGTCAAAAGTTTACATACATCTTGGAGAATCTGCAAAATGTTAATTATTTTACCATAATAAGACGGATCATACGAAATGCGTGTTTTTTTTTATTTAGTCCTGACCTGAATAAGATATTTCACATAAAAGACGTTTACATATAGTCCACAAGAGAAAATAATAGTTGAATTTATAAAAATTACCCCGTTCAAAACAAACTGCCCGCTGTTCTTCAGGTCCCACAAATTCTTTGGTTTCCCAGCGTTTTTGTGTATTTGTGTAACCCTTTTCAACAATGATGATCCATCTTTTCACACTGAGGACAACTGAGGGACTCATATGCAACTGTTACATAAAGTTTAAACGCTCACTGATACTTCAGAAGGAAAAACGATGCATTAAGAGCTGGGGGTGGGGGGTGAAAACTTTTGAACATAATGAAGAGTGTACATTTTTCTTATTTTGCCTGAATATCATATTTCTTTCATTTAGTACTGCCCTTCAGAAGCTACAGAAGATACTTACATGTTTACCAGAAGACAAAATAAGTTGAATTTACCCTGATCTTAAAATTCCAAAAGTTTTCACCCCTCGGCTATTAATGCATTGTGTTCCCTTCTGAAGCATCAGTGAGCGTTTGAACCTTCTGTAATAGTTGCATTTGAGTCCCTCAGTTGTCCTCAGTGTGAAAATATGGATCTCAAAATCATACAGTCATTGTTGGAAAAGGTTCAAATATACAAAAGATGCTGAAAAACCAAAGAATTTGTGGGTTTACCTGTTCAGGACAAACAAGGGACTCATGAACAACTATCACTAAACAAAAAAACAACTGTGGATCATTCAGGTAACAACACAGTATTAAGAATCAAGTGTATGTAAACTTTTGAACGGGGTTATTTTTATAAATTCAGCTATTATTTTCTCTTGTGGACTATAAACGTCCTTTGTGAAATATCTTATTCAGGTCAGTACTGAATAAAAAAATAACACACATTTTGTATTATCCCTCTTAGTTTGGTAAAAAAAAATTAAACCTTGCAGATTCTGCATCTCAACTATATTATTGATTACTTATGAATCTTACAATATAGAAGATTCACTCCGCTCTCTTCCAGCTCCTCTCTGCATCTAAGTTCTTCCAGCTGGAGGCTTTACAGAGACACTGTGAGATCATCTGCGCCAAGAACATCAACACCGAAACTTGTGTGGAGATCTACAACCATGCTAAAGTAACATATAATCCAGCATGTTTTCATATTTCATATTCCATGCATATCTTTACATTCTCTGCCTTTTCTTTCCATCTCTCTTAGTTCTTGGAGGCACCTGAGCTGTCGACCTACATCGAGGGCTACTTTCTGAAGAACATGGCGGTTCTCATAGAGCTTGAGCCTTTTAAACAGTTGCTCTATAACACCCCGGTGGAGAACTGCTGCCCCGATGTATTGCATGACCTTGAGAAGACTCTGGCCACGCGCATTCGCTCCATTCATCTGTCATCCTCGAAAGGATCCATCGTCTAAAAAAACTGCCTCCAGACCTCATCAAAGCATGCTGAGATCCTGACACGTGCACTTTCTAGCAGTGCGGTGTAAATGTGTTCATTCAGTGGCGGTAGCAATGCACTCGTAGTTCTCCATTGGTGATCTCTTCTCAACAGACTTTAGGTAACAGCCATAAAGGAAACAATGCCATTTTACATTTCGTCTCCAAATTGAATAACACAATGTGACAGATTATGGTTTTCTTAGATGCAGTACCTCTACTAACCTTGGAATATTGCAATTCCGGTAACTCGTTTCGAAGCAGTTTCAGCAGCAAATGTGACGTGACCCAAAAAAGTGATACTACAGCAAGCAGGTCATGCTTTTTTGGTACATTATGGCTTAGGGGTGCAAAGAGTTAGTCCTCTGGAATAGAAAACAACTCAATCATTGTCAACACTGATTCTAGATGTACTAAATATGCTTCCTAGATTTGTATTTTCGAGCATCGAGATGATGCTTCACAGTTGTACAGATATTGCTCTTATTATCAGTAAGCATATGTTTAAAACGTGGGCAGAGAATGTGTAAATATCAGATGGAAATCTCTCATGTGGAGTAGTTTGATCTCCAGCTGTAAGTAGATGTATATAAGATGTCATCATCTTGAGACTTCCATCGAGAACTCACAATAATGTATTATAGAAGTGTTCTTGAAGTCTTGTTAACTGTTGTAAATGTAGATGAGCATGTAAGTATTTTCATGCTTGGGTTTCGTTGCTGTCGTCACGTCTTGCATTGACTTTACACTCTTCTGTGTGTGTGTGTGTGTGTGTGTGTGTGTGCGCGCGTGTGCGTGTGTGCGTGTGTGTGCGGGGGTCTGTTTTATCTGGGAAAATGAACTATTATTATCAGCATGGAGTTGCAGAATTGTAGCTGTGAATCCCCTGACTGAAACGACTGATTCAGAATGTGCCTGCAATATGTTCTGATGTGCTGTGTCTCTAATGACATTCGTGTAAAGTCACTCAATGACTAAATCAGTGTTCTTTATAAAGATTACTACAAAATACTCATGCCTCTCGTCATTCTTCATAGTCTAGGAATAGTTTAACAAGCTGGAGGTCCATCGTTTTAGTTTGCTTGCAGATTTTACAGTTTTCAAGTGGCGACCCAAACCAAAATAGGCTGAATAGAAATTGACAGTTTCGATTTCTAAATGAATATTGAATCTCAATGGTTTAATGCTTTAAGCAACCAATAAAATGTAACTATTAAAATGTAATAAAATTATTTATTCTTTTTTTTAATTATTAAAGATATGATTATGCAATTTAAAACTAAAATATATTAAATAATTGTCAAAAGGATAAAGCGTCTTCTCCTATACCTTTTTAAAATGAATGAGTCTATTCATTTTGTTACTGTAATTTCTAAAATAAGTTAAAAAATATAATTTGTTTTCCTTAAAGGTATAAGATAAAATGTACGGTACTGTACTGTTTATATATTAAAGTATACTGTTTCTCCTGTTACCTTTTGAAAATTCATAAGCCTGTTTTATTATTAAATAATAAAGTTAAAATGTAAAAAAAATATAAAGCATTGTCTACTATAGCTTTCAATTTTAAATTTAATAAGCCTATTTATTTACTTTTTTATTTAGTAAATTATTATATATATGTGAAATATCAAAAAGATCAAGCTTTTTGTTCTATACCTTTTAAAATTATAATTCGATTTCTTAAATGAATAAAGGTATAAGCTAAAATATCAAAAATAATTTGATTGGCTTATTTATTGCTAATATAATTTATTTTAATTTCTTAAATACTAAAGATATAACACAAATTGTCAAAAAAATATAAAGCATATTTCCTAAACCTTTTGAAATGTAATACGCCTGTTTTATTATCATTTGTTTATATTAAATTACATTTATTAATAGATATTTATTAACAAATGAAATTAACAAAGATATAATCTAGGGATGCACGGTATGTATCGGTCGATAACTTGCGCGTTTTGTCAGTAAAGCCGGTTCTGTAATCAGCGGTAAATGCCATCAGGTGCGTGATTTCACGTTGAGCCGTATATACTACACACAGCCGTTGTTTACAGACGAGCTGTGCACATTCACACTGATAATGAACATTGCTATGCGCAGCTCGTCGGTAAACAACGGCTGTGTGTAGTATATATGGCTCAACGTGAAATCACGCACCTGATGGCATTTACCGCTGATTACAGAACCGGCTTTACTGACAAAACGCGCAAGCTTTATCGACCGATTGGTATCGGTGCATCCCTAATATAATCATTTAATGTATTAAATGAATAAAGATGTCGAAAATATAAAGCATTTTCTCCTATACCTTTTCAAATTCAATAATTTTATTCTCATTTGGTAAATTAAATCTAAGATAATTTATTAAAATTAATAAAGATATACCATGTGGAAAATATAGAGCATTTTCTCATATGCCTTTTAAAACCTAATAAGCTTATTTATTTTTTATTTATTTAGTAAATTAATAAAGATGTAAAATATCAAAAAGATTTAGGTTATTAAGCTTTTTGTTCTATACCCTTTAAATGATAATTTGATTTCGGAAAGAAAGAAAGAAAGAAAGAAAGAAAGAAAGAAATAAAGGTATAATATAAGATATAAAAAATATACTGTAAATTATTTTCTCCTGTTACCTTTTGAAATTTGATAAGCCTATTTATTGCTGTTTAAATATATAATTTCTTAAATAAATATATGATAATTTAATTTCTTAAATAACAACTATTTTTGATAAATAGTCAAAAATATAAAGCATTTCTTCTATACCTTTTGAAATTGTCACGTCTCCTTATGTTTCCTGTCTTTTGCCTTATGTTTGCACTGTTGAAATTTGGTTTCTCCCTCTGTCTCCCCCTGTCAGTTTGTAATCATTTGGTTTAGTCCTTGTTTAGTCATTATCTGTATCACCTGTGTGTCTTGATTAGTTTGCTTTATAAGTCAGTCTTTGAGTTCAGTCCTTTGTCGGTCATTTAATGTCAATGCTCCTTAATGTTCCTGGATGCTTTTGATGTCGTATGAGTTCAGTGTGTGTGGAAATCCCCTGTCTCTTCCTTGGAAATCAAGATTAAAAGTATTCGTTATTTGACTTTGACTTTTGCCTCGTCAATCCAGCACCGGCTGTGACAGAATGACCGACCAAGACTGCAGTGCTGAGGAACGCCTGTGGAACTTGAGGCAGAGCGGTCGGGAGTTGGAGCGATATGTGGAGGATTTTATTGCCTTTATCATCGGGTGAGCTTGCCCGACCCCTCTATTGGCATTGTGTTTCTGTTGGGGTTGGACAAGGATGTTATTTGTTGTAATCTCTCTGTCCATGATGTCCCGTTTTTCGAGTTGGTTAGCATAATTCTCTATTTAAACGGCTCCACCTTTAAGATGGAGCCAATAGAGTATTCCTGTCCGATCCAACGTCCAACTCCCTCAGAAGCACAATGCCTCGCACCAGCTCACCCAACGCCAATAGCCTCTACATGCCGGTCCAACAGCTTCAGACCGCCTGCCTCGCCCTGAACATCCGGCAACCCTCCAAAGGCTCCATGGCCTTCCTCAGCATTGTTCCGCTGACTGCTGCCGCGCCAGCTCACAAGATGGCTGCCACGCCAGCACGCAAGATGGCTGCCACGCCACCACCTAAAGCCAAAACGGCTGCTACACACAAATCTGCACGCAAGAGGGCGGCAAAGCCCAAGGCTGCATACGAAATGGACTCATTTCCTGATTCCCCGGCCAAGATGGCCGCAGTTCCTGAATTCCCGGCCAGGATGGCCGAGGTTCCTGTTATTCCTGTCAAGATGGCCACAGTCCCTGATTCCCCGGCCAAGATGGCCGCAGTTCCTGATTCCCCGGCCAAGATGGTCGACAGAATGGACGATGTTGAAGAGGATTTGGTTGACTGGTTTGGAGAGATTGTTCTGCCCAGCCGTCCTGAGTTCCCGCTGGTTCCGCCCAGCCGTCCGGAATCTCCACCAGTCTCATCCAGTCGTCCAGAATCCCCGCTGGTTCCGCCCAGCCTTCCTGACCCTCCAGTGACCCGCGCCGCCAGAGGCCCCTCCAGTGACCGCGCCGCCAGAGCGCCCTCCAGTGACCGCGCCGCCAGAGGCGCCCTCCTGTGACCGCTCGCCCAGAGCTAGCTCCTGCAGTGTCTCCGCTGGAGACGCCCAGCCCTCCTGAATCTCCGCTGGGGTCGTCCAGCCGTCCAGAGCCCGCTCCTCGAGAGCGCCGTCCAGAGCCCGCTCCTCGAGAGCGCCGTCCAGAGCCCGCTCCTCGAGAGCGCCGTCCAGAGCCCGCTCCTCGAGAGCGCCGCCCAGAGCCCGCTCCTCGAGAGCGCCGCCCAGAGCCCGCTCCTCGAGAGCGCCGCCCAGAGCCCGCTCCTCGAGAGCGCCGCCCAGAGCCCGCTCCTCGAGAGCGCCGCCCAGAGCCCGCTCCTCGAGAGCGCCGCCCAGAGCCCGCTCCTCGAGAGCGCCGCCCAGAGCCCGCTCCTCAAGAGCGCCGTCCAGAGTCTTCGCTGGTCCCGTCCAGCCTTCCAGAGCCTTCGCTGGTCCCGTCCAGCCGTCCAGAACCTTCACTGGTCACGTCCAGTCCTCCAGAGCCTCCGCTGGTGCAATCCAGCCTTCCAGAGCCTTCGCTGGTCCCGTCCAGCCGTCCAGAGCCTTCGCTGGTCCCGTCCAGCCGTCCAGAGTCTCAGCTGGTCCCGTCCAGCCTTCCAGAGCCTCCGCTGGCCCAGCCCAGCCTTCCTGAACCTCCACTGGTTACGCCCAGCCTTCCTGATCCTCCGCTGGCCCAGCCCAACTTTCCAGAGCCTCCGCTGGCCCTGTCCAGCCTTACAGAGCCCACTCTGTCAAACGGTCCTGCCAAACCCCTGAATTCCCCAAAGAAAATTTTGGGGGGGCGCTATATACCCCTAGCCAACGTGGCCGGGCCGAGGACGGAGGCCAAGGCCACGGGGGCTGCCCAGCCATGGCCACCTGAACTGCCTGTCCGGCCATGGTCTCCTGACCCACCATGGCCACCCGGACTGCCTGTGCGGCCATGGCCTCCTGACCCACCATGGCCACCCGAACTGCCTGTGCGGCCGTGGCCACCTGACCCTCCATGGCCACCCGAACTGCCTGTGCGGCCGTGGCCACCTGACCCTCCATGGCCACCCGAACTGCCTGTGCGGCCGTGGCCGCCTGACCCGCCATGGCCACTCGAACTGCTTGTCCGGCCGTGGCCGCCTGACCCGCCACGGCTTCCTGTTCCGCCCTGGAGGCCTCCTCAACCCAGCAAGGTCCTGCCCCGTAACGGCCTCCAGGGCGCCCGCCCCCCCTCCCTGGTGTTTCTATCACGGCGCGAGACGCGCCTACCGGGAGGGGGAGATAATGTCACATGTCTCCTTATGTTTCCTGTCTTTTGCCTTATGTTTGCACTGTTGAAATTTGGTTTCTCCCTCTGTCTCCCCCTGTCAGTTTGTAATCATTTGGTTTAGTCCTTGTTTAGTCATTATCTGTATCACCTGTGTGTCTTGATTAGTTTGCTTTATAAGTCAGTCTTTGAGTTCAGTCCTTTGTCGGTCATTTAATGTCAATGCTCCTTAATGTTCCTGGATGCTTTTGATGTCGTATGAGTTCAGTGTGTGTGGAAATCCCCTGTCTCTTCCTTGGAAATCAAGATTAAAAGTATTCGTTATTTGACTTTGACTTTTGCCTCGTCAATCCAGCACCGGCTGTGACAGAAATATAATAAGCCTGTTTTATTATCATTTGTTTATAATACATTTAATTTATTAATAAATATGTATTAATAAATTTAATTAATGAAGAGATGATAATTTAATGCATTAAACTAATAAAGATATAAATTAAGATAAGTATTTTATTATCATTTATTTATATAAAGCATTTTCTCATATACATTTTGAAACTTAATAAGCTTATTTATTTTGTTAGAATTGAATAAATTAAAAACATCAAGTTTTTTGTTCTCTACCGAAATGTAATGAGTATATTTACTTTGTTATTTTATGACTATATGACAGATTTTCTGCATTTTGTATTTTCCTCTCTGTCGTCCTCTCTTAATGTTGTTAGCTGATTCAGCAGCTCTGAAATGTCTCTTGCTTTCTCAGAAATCTTTTTTGTAACTTTGGAGTGCAACTTAGCCCTCAAGTTGTTTGCACTGTGTTAAAGAAGACTTAATCTCAGCAAACCAGACAATGTTTACAGGCACAACAGATGCGAATGAGGGAGAGGGGCAGGGGAGGAGGGAAGCATGAAAGGATGCAAAGAAAAAGCCAGGGATATGTGAGTCAGAAAAGAAAGGAAAGGAACAAGAGAAGCATTGTCCTGTTTTGTGGGAAGTAGTTGCCCATTGGTGAAGGGTCTAGACTCAATGGATTTATGACACAAAGTCTGCAGGATTTTTTTTTCTGCAAAAAATGAGAGCATATTCACTTCTAAAATATTATGTTTAAAATGCCATTAAATATCCTAGATAATTGATTAATTTGTAACACTTTTACAGACAGTATTTTATAAACTTGTTTTAAAATATGCTGAAATTATAGTATGATACGTATGAAAGCCCGTTTCCTCCGTGAATATGAGACAAACTCGCAATTGCATGTTATGAAGTCACAATAGCGAGATATAATCTCGCAATTCTGAGAAAAAAAAGGCACAACTGTGAGATATAAACTCACAGTAAAGTGTTCTAAAGTCAGAATTATTACTTTTTTCTTGAGTTTGTATCAGCAATTTTGAGAAAAAAAAAGTCAGAATTGTGTCGTGTAAAGATGAGATAAAATGTAGCCTTTTTTATTTTGTATTCAGTGGCGGAAATGGACTTCCCTCTGAAGCACTGATTCAAAACAAAACATGATTCCTAAGGTTTCGAAGCTTCGTGAAGCAGTGAATTAAATGCTGTCTAAACCACGGAAAAAAACATGTGAAAGCTACTAAATCAAATAGAGAAGGACTTAGTAAGCAGGAATAGGCACAATCCTATGACACACTAAAGTTAATAGGTGGTAAAGATACGTTTGAGCAGTATTAATTAAAATATTAGCCTAATATTTCACCTACCTGACTGGAAATGATAAGAACAAAGACGAATGTTGTCAAGATTCTTGCCCTGGAAATCCTGGTTCAGTTTGGCTAACCACAAACGCCTTTTGTTCCTCAGACAGCTTTTTGCACTCTTCTCCTTGATTTGTTTTAATTTTTTGGCATTCTATAGTGCTCCAAATGTTTTTCCCTGTCTGAACAATTAGTACAGCCCAAAAGAGGACAATAATTGACCATTTACAGCAGCAACAATCAGCAAAACATGAGATTTCCGTCCAGTTTAGTGGCATTGTTTACATTCTGTGCCGCAACATAGCCAATTGATAATGTGTCCTGAAAACACTCTGTATTCCTTTTAAACTCCTTGATTTAAAATATATTCTGCATGCACAATAGCCCATAGTAAGATTTAGATTTTTCCATGCTTTAATAGTAATGAAGTCCTATTTAATAAAACCAGATATAAGCATATTTCCAGTACATTTTGTCTGTTATTAAAAAAAAAAAATTCTTAGATTCCATCAGGCTCGTTGTACAGTGTCAGCAACTCACCTGTCAGGATCCTCGGTAATCATCGGCAAAGTTCGACAGTTCATTGAACCGACTCATTCGGTTCTTTTTAAACTGTGCTACTTCTGCTGTTTTCCGTG
The DNA here is from genome assembly GCF_049309525.1 of Garra rufa. Lineage (NCBI taxonomy): Eukaryota > Metazoa > Chordata > Actinopteri > Cypriniformes > Cyprinidae > Garra > Garra rufa. The sequence goes on from NC_133371.1 coordinate 34,356,047, forward strand.
CGTTATCAACCCGATACTAAAGTTCTGATTTTGTGAACCGCAACAGCGGCTCAAGCTCAAGCGGTTATCAGTGTTGCCAAATCCACGATTTTTCCGCGGAATGGCGATACTTTAACACTGTTGCCGTAGGATTGTAGTTGATGTCCGCGGGTTGAAGCGACCACAATAACGTCATATTTATCCCCTCAAACGCGAAATTTATCAGGGGAACCCCAACATAGAAACGTGTAGCCTATTTTATCCCCAGGAACGCGATTTTTAGCGGGGGACCCCTTTCAAAATGCGATTGGGCTAGTTTTGATAGCAATTGGAAGGGTTTTGTTGTGAAAACCTGGCAACCCTGCTGGTTACTTTCGGAAAAGAACGATTTGTTCAAGAATCCAACATCACTAGTGAGTAATGCCCAGGCAACCCGTTACCCGTGTTTTTCCAGCCTTCTGCCCGCCGTCAAAGTGCACTGGAGCTGCAGTCAAACCGAGGAACCCGTGACTTCCCACTCGTGAACTCGTAGAAGATCGATGTACTCCCAGTTCCGAGTTCTTTCGTTACATAGCCAGCCCCTACGGGTGCGGTGTTTATGCAAGTGGTACACGGTGAAAAAATAAACTTTAGGACAATATAACGTTGCAGTCAAATTAATAATAATATAATAATAATAAATGCGCTCAGGCAGTTTGGCGTGACTTGCCTGGAATGCTACAAAGTCGTGAGTCGTGGTTTGAAGTCGTGATTTACCAGCTCAAAAACCTGCCTGGAACACAGCATAAATTTCGACTTATCATGTGATCTTAACATGGCTGCACTTGTCTGTCCGTTTATATAAAAGAGCTTTTATAGGCAACGGTAATCATCTCAGGTGAGTGTACTTGATTTGAAATTTTAAACATTCTTAAAGTGCTATTCATTCCTGTTAAGGGAATTAAGGGTGACACCTTCAGATTTTTTTTTATAAAGAAACATTCATTGCATTAAATGTATGTTTTCAAATGCATTTCAAATACAAATGAACTTATGTTTAATGATAGCTAGAACTATTAGCTGTTTGACACCCTCCCATATTAAATAGACACTGGGCATTCATGAGTAGGGTGACCATATTCTGAGAATCCAAAAAGAGGACACCCTCCCCAGGATGCACATACTGCCCTCCAAAGGCAAAGTGCAGTAACTACGCATTTGGTCAAAATTGAGGCTTAAAATGGACTTTATGAAAACTGTTTTGTCTTGTGGCAAAGTCTCCTGATCAATTTTGTCCCAAAGAAACGAGAGTGTTTCCGAGAAACAAGAGTGTCAACATGTTTGACTAGCTGGCCTAAAAACTTTAAAGGCATTTTTCTGTTTCAGTGTTGGTGTAGTTACTGCACTTTGCCTTTGGAGGGCAGCATAGGTGCAGATGGTGCACAATGCTTCCCATTTATCACGACCACGAATGAACATCGTTTCGGCATGACACACAGCTCTTGCAGAGCAGCTTCTTGTTTGTTTTGTTTTGACAACTGGGTCTTTCACGTCATCAGACAGGTACCTCAGAATAATGCCGGTGGGCAGTGGCTGCATTTAAAGTGTTGAATTAATGACGGTCAGTGAAATGAGGTAAAAAACCCGGACATTTTATGATATTTTACAAAATCCCCCCGGTCCCCGGACATAATTTTATATCCAAAAAGGAGGACATGTCCGGGTAAAAGAGGACGTATGGTCACCCTATTCATGAGCATTCCCATCAGGACCCTATAAAGAGATTTTCCTTATGATTTAGATGAAAATACAAAAAAACATTTAAGTTTCTTCTTGCTACAGCTCACAAACTTTAGACTTTTTTCTCTTTGCCTCATAACCCCCTAAAATGTCTATTGAAAGCTGAGTTATAGTGAATCAATAATGCATCTGCAGGGATTTCAGTGGCTTGGCATGCCTCGAGTGTGTGTGTGTACGTGTCCACATGAGCGTGTGATCTTTGTGTAGAGCATATTCAGAGGGCAGTGAAGTGTGGTGGCCAGCCAGTGGAAGGGGGCTGTTTAAAAGGTATCCATGGATACCGCCTTTCAAGGACACTTTTGAACAGTAGCATTGATGTGAACCAGTACGGCCGTGAGGATTTTTACACATACGCTCGCTCTCCTGTTATTTATCTTGTTTATAGCTATAAGGCAAAATATGGTAATGTACAAAGTTAAATGTATGCTTCTGATATTAAATAGATTGGATTCATTTCAAAGACATGTGTGATAAAATATGTGAATTTTCAGAAATTTGCTAGGATTAAAGACCTGTTTATGAACCCACTGGTTACAAATTCAGAAGCCCTGTGGCACGTCCCAAATCTCTGGTTTGTTTTTTCCACCCCAGTAAAACAGAGGCCCTGGTGGGAGGAGCCATGAGCGGAATTCAGGACTGCACAGCTTTGAACTTGTTATGCAACAAGAACTGTGAGTGTATCTTGTTTGTTGACATGTAAACTACCCGTTTAAAACTTTGGGATAATTAAGATTTTTTAAATGTTTTGCAAGAAGTCTCTTATGCAAATCAAAGCTCCATTTATTTGATACCAAGTACACTAAAACAGTAATATTCTGAGATATTTCAAAATAACTGTTTCTATTTTAATATATTTTAAAATGTAATTTATTCCTGTGATGGCAAAGCTGAATTTTCAGCAGTCATTACTCCAGTCCTCAGTGAGTCTTCAGAAATCATTCCAATATGCTGATTTGGTAACATTTATTGTCATTATCAGTGTTGAAAACAGTTAATGCTTAATATTTTTTGTAAACTATGATAAACCACCATTCAGGTAAGTATAAAAATATATATTTTTATTCAGCAAGGACATTTTAAATTGATCAAAATGTCTTTAATTTCAAATTGATGCTGTTTATATGCAAGGTTTAATGTGACCCTGGACCACAAAACCAGTCATAAGGTTAAATTTGACAAAACTGAGATTTATTCATCATATGAAAGCTCAATAAATAAGCTTGATGTATGGTTTGTTAGGATCGGACAATATTTGGCTGAGATACATCTATTTGAAATCAGAAATCTGAGGATGCAAAAAAATCTAAAAGACTGAGAAAATCACCTTTAAAGTTGTCCAAATTAGGTTCTTAACAATGCATATTACTAATCAAAAATTACATTTTGATATGTTTACAGTAGGAATTTTACAAAAAATCTTCATGGAACATGAACTTTGCTTAATTTCCTAATGATTTTTGGCATAAAAGAAAAATCAAAAATTTTGACCCATGCAATGTATTTTTGACTATTGCTACAAACATACCCCAGCGACTTAAGACTGGTTTTGTGGTCCAGGGTTACATATGGTGTTTTTGTTTGTGGAAAATTCTATTTCATCAAATGATCCTGAAAAAAAAATAGAATCACAGTTTCTTTAAAAAAAAAAAAAAAAAAAAAATCAGCACAGCAGTTTTCAGCATTTATAATAGGGCTGTCACTAATGATTCTTTTGATAACCAAGTAATCGGTCGATTGAATCAAGTAATGGCATAATTACAATATTTTTTTTGGCAATAAAAATAGACCTAAGCAAACAATAGCCTTTCAAATAAAGTATCAAAAGCAAGTAATAATTTGGTTTTATTGAACAAAACTGTTCAAATACATAATGTATTATACACAATAGAGTTAATTTTCATTACACATTATATATCAAATGATTGCAGAGGGCGTCAATGGCCTGACAATTGTTTTTACACTTTACAGCACGATCTAATCCTTGTTTAATATTGACTAAGCAACATTTAATTTAAATGTTCACTTAATCTTTAATATTAGACGTTTTTTTACGACAGAAATGTTACAGCCACTGTGATTTTTTAAATATGTGGACATCAAAACGTAAACACAGAGTGAGGGTTTAAGCTTTTATTTCAAAATTGTGATGAACAGTTAGCATATTGAGAAAGATATTGATGTATTCTACTGTGTTTGTGTATGTTTATAAATCATTTACCTTACAAATCTGATGAAATGGTGCATGTTGCCTTCCAGGATGACCGTTATAATAAACCCAAACTCACAGCAGTATGCAGAGATGGAGTTTGAGATGCTCCACACATGTAAATGATAACAGTTTGTGTGGAGCAGCATTTACTGTGAACGGAGTAAATAATTAATAAAGCGCATAATAAACCTGCATTGTATGTATTTATTTAATTGAATCATAGTGTTTGTGAACTCACAATAGCATTATGCTTTATTATGATTTTTAAATGGTTTTAATATAACATGCAGCCTTGGAAAACGGTCTAAAAATGCAACATGGATTTTCGAATGATTCTCGAATGCCTCTTACCACAAAATACCACTTCCGGTATTTTGCCAGTTACGCAACAGATTTTTAAATTTTTTTTAAATTGAGGATTCAAATTGAATCAAGGAATTGTGACAGTTCTAATTTATATTTATATTACAGTTTTTTTTCGAGTACCAAATCAGCATATTAGAATGATTAGACGATCATGTGATACTGAAGACTGGAGGAAAAACTGCTGAAAATTCAGCTTTGCATCACAGCAATAAATTAAATTTTAAAATATATTACAATTGAAAACAGCTCTTTTACATTGTAAAAATATTTCTTAATTTTTGAAAATGAGCCTTGACAAGCAAGAGACTTCTTAATTATTCTAAAGTTTTGTTTGGAATGTAATTACATGCATGGAGAAAGGAAACATTTGTGGGTGCCTGATTGTGTGTACATGGGAAAACTGGTTGTAAGTTGTGTGCATTCTTTCTGTGTGTGTTTCTGTGTGTATGGCAGCGAGGGGGTGTTGATTTATGTGTGAGTTCTCTCATTGAGTTGAACAGAGCAGTAAGAGGCTCTAGTCCCAGCAGCCCCTGATCTGAGCCCCATCTCTCCGCTCCATTTGCATTCACTGGCTAAAACTGGCTGGCAGGGCAACACTCAACTTTCTGTTCCAGGCTTTGAAGCGTTCCAGAAGTTTTTTATTGACTTGGAGTGGAGGGGACAGAGAGAGGGAGGAGAGGAACAAGAGGAAGAAGACAGAGATAAAGTACAACTAAAACCTTAGACTTCCACTGGAACAGGGGAACAGGTGGGCCAAGCTGAAATAAACGGTCTTGAAGCTGGAGGCAGGTGAGTGGGAAGCAGAGATTAAGATAAAGAGAGCTGGAGAGATAAGATGAATGAACGGAGGAAGGGAAGTAGGGCTCAGAATGAAGTTGAGGAGAAGCTGTTGAGGGAGGGGTTGGTGTGTTTCAAACTTTTTTATGAATCATTGCCTTCATGCATTATCCCCGCACTGCATCCTCTTTATTGCTCTGTGTTCCCGTGGCTGTTTACATAATACCATGAAAGTGCTTTATATTCATTGTGCGTGTGGGTTTTCAAGAGGGAGCAGTTTGATTGCATTTTATTTCTATATCGTTGACCAGAAATATTCTTTTTTCCCCCTGGATACTGAGATATTCGTAGTTATTAGTGAAATGTTGCACTGAGAGCTCATAGGTCTTGTATGATGATTTTATCAGTGCAAAAAAGAAAATGCTGCTTTTAGAGGACTATCATGCTCCTGGAACACCTTAGATTGTAAAAAATGAATTTTAAAAGCTTGAGCATAAAACACAGCGGGTTGTGGTTGTGTCACTGTAAAACTGTTTTATGTTCCATATGTTTTCTCAGATGTGCATTAATGAGGACATTTTTATGTAAATTCATTAAATGAAGCAAGACGCTAGAAGTAAATCTAGTCTGGCACTTTTTATGTTAGCAAAATATTGAGGATAATATAAACATACTGTATGTGTTGTTATCATTCGTTTGTTTTGGTAAAACTGTTCAGAAAGACTATATAGAGATGATATGAAATTTCTGACCAATACTGTTAAGCCGATAATTATGTAATAATATAAGGTTCATGTCATAGTTATGTCAGTTTATGTCTTTGGTTTCTCCCATTGTCTCCCCCTGTGGATCTGTGTCATTTTGGTTTAGCCCCATCATCTGTGTCATCACCGTCACCTGTGTTTAGTAATTAGTCTGTCTTTATAAGTCTGTTTGGTTCTTGAGTTCAATGTCGGTCTTTAATCGTTCTATGTGTTCGTGTGTGGATGTTCCTGCTTGTTCCTGCCTGTTATTCTAAGTATATATTAAAAGATAGTGTTTATTGTAATCTTGTTTCTCGTCTCGTCCGTCCAGCACGTCACCTTATAACAGAAAGACCGACCTAAAAAGTTTACCCGGCACTTTCCCCTGCGTTTATTTTCCGTCTTTTTTCCCTCAGTGTTTTGTTTTATATTGTTTGTTCATGGACCCTACTGTTCGTCTCATCCTCCTGAGGCAGGAGGAACGCTCTCTTGAGGACCATACACGTGAGTTCATCTCCCTGGCAGAACATTCCCACTTCCCGGATAGCAGCCTATGCATCTACTATCACGTAGGACTGAATTCCACCACCAAGGCGCTGCTATCCGGGGAGGGTCCTCAAGAGAGCCTGCCGGACTACATCGAGTGGGTGTTGGCGTCCTGCCAGTCTTCCTGGACTGTCGGCGTCATCGAGGAGGACGTCAACCCCACTCACGACCCAGAACCCAGCCAAACATCACCCCGACATGCGGAGTTACAGCCTGAGCCCACCGCAGATGGAGTGCCAGAGCCGAGAGCGACAGAGCCTGACCCATCTGACCAGGTGCGAGAGCCGGCATCAACATCCGCGACGGTGGAGTATGACGTGGAGCAAGAGAGGGCTACAGAGAGCCCTGCCCACTGCACCACCGCTGAGGGTGAGCTTGGATCTAATTCTGGGGATTTAATAGACTTCTTCTCGGATCTTGCCCAAGACAACTCATATGACTTAATTGACTTTTTCTCTGAGCCACTGACCTGCATAGACTTCCCTCCCACCCGCCCTCGTCTGTCTGAATCTGCCTGGGCCCCGCTGGTTCCGCCCAGCCGTCCTGAGTTCCCGCTGGTTCCGCCCAGCCGTCCTGAGTTCCCGCTGGTTCCGCCCAGCAGTCCTGAGTTCCCGCTGGTTCCGCCCAGCAGTCCTGAGTTCCCGCTGGTTCCGCCCAGCCGCCCCAAGTCTCCCAGGTCAGCAGTCAGTCCCCCAGCTCACCCTCAGCCCACCACCTGTGCAGTGGGCTCGCCGCGGGACTGCCAGCTTCCATCGGCGTCTCGGCTGGAGGATTCCTCAGCTCCGCCTCCAGCCTCCGAGTCCTGGACTCCGCCTCGGCCCTTCGACCCCGCGGTTCCACCACGGCTCTCGACGCCCTCCTCTTCACCGTCGCCCATCGATCCACCAGCTCCACCGGGCTCCATCGTCTTTCCGGCTCCGCCCTGGTCAGTCGTCACCCCATCGGCTCCTCAGGACTCTGCTCCTCCGGCTGTGCCTCGTCGCGCCGTCCCACCGGCTCCTTGGGACTCCTCCTTCCTGCGGGCACAGCCTCCATCCTCTGTCGCTCCGGCTCCGCCGCGGATCTCCGGGACTCCGCCTCCGCCTCGGGCGCCAGAGCCTGCTCCACCTTGGCCCTCCGGATCCTCGGCGTCACCCCGGATCATCGGCTCTCCATCTTCGCCTCGGGCTCCTTATCCATCTGCTCCGCCTCTGTCGGTCGGCCCCATGGAGTCGGCACGCCTTCGTCCACCATGGTTCCTCCCTCCGTCGGCTCCACAGTGGGCCGTCATCATGGCTGCGGTCTGGGTCGGTTCCTCCTGCCTTATGCCCCACCCATGTCCTCCCTGGCTCCTCCCTCCGTCGTCGCCCCTCTGGACTGTCTTGTCTAACCCTTGGACTCTTGTTTTGGTCCCCCTCCCGGGGTTGCGTCCTCCACCTAAGCCTCCTCCATGGACTCTGTTTTTCAGTTTTGCTGCCCCTCTAGTCTGTTTTCTGTTTCTGTTTTGTACGGCGCGAGGACGCGCCTTTGCGGAGGGGGGCGTAATGTCATAGTTATGTCAGTTTATGTCTTTGGTTTCTCCCATTGTCTCCCCCTGTGGATCTGTCATTTTGGTTTAGCCCCATCATCTGTGTCATCACCGTCACCTGTGTTTAGTAATTAGTCTGTCTTTATAAGTCTGTTTGGTTCTTGAGTTCAATGTCGGTCTTTAATCGTTCTATGTGTTCGTGTGTGGATGTTCCTGCCTGTTATTCTAAGTATATATTAAAAGATAGTGTTTATTGTAATCTTGTTTCTCGTCTCATCCGTCCAGCACGTCACCTTATAACAGTTCATTAGTTAACTACATTAGTTAACATGAACTACGAATGAATAATATGTCTACAGTCTTATTTTAGTGTTATTTATATACTATCGTAGTATTTGGTAATACTTAATAGCTGTTTTTGTATACAGTTAAACTGCCCGCTTTTTTTTTTTTTTTTTTTCCAGAAAACTCCTTCAGATCCATCTTTACACACTGAGGACAACTGAGGGACTCATATGCAACTATTACAGAAGGTTCAAACGTTCACTGATGCTAAATTTTATTTAATTTAAGTTAGATTTAACTTATTTTGTCTTCTGGGGAACATGTGAGTATCTTCTTTAGCTTCTGAAGGGCAGTACTAAATGAAAAAATACAGAAAAATGTACACATCCTCATTCCGTTCAAAAGTTTACACCCTCCGGTTCTTAATGCATCGTTTTTCCTTCTAGAGCATCAGTAAGCGTTTGAACATTTTGTGATAGTTGCATATGAGACCCTTAGTTGTCCTCAGTGTGAAAAGATGGATCTCAAAACCATACAGTCATTGTTGGAAGGGGTTCAAAAATGCTGAAAAACCAAATAATCTGTTTCTGTTTCTGAAAAACAGCAGGCAGTTTAAATGTTCAGGACAAACAAGGGACTCATAAACAACTACCACTAAACAAAAAACAGCTGTGGATCATTGTCATGTATCAAAAGTAAAAATAAAATGCTGAAAACTAAAATCAATCATATTAAATACTACAGGTGAATTGAGGCTTCACAACGCAATGTACTGTATAAAAAATTAGTTTGCTAAACATTGCATTCAGCATTAAGTGACGTGAAGTTAGATATACATTGCTGCATTTGGCAGGTGCTTTTATCCAAAGCGACTTTGCATTGCAATCAAGAATACATGAGACGTGTTTATGATTGAATGACCTTCAAACGCTCTTTGAAGAGTAAGAGGTATAATGTGTTGAATTCCATTTAGAGGCCTTTGGGAACTGAGGTAAATTTAAGTGTCATTAAAAGGATCATATGGCAGTCTGTCAACAGTACATAAGCCATATTCTTTACCTCCTTCTCTAAATGTTTGCGTTCGGTGCTTTTTTTCTTTCACCTAGTCAATAGATGTGATTTTATATGGATTGGATCTCTAGGGTTCATGGATATCAGGATGCAACGAGAGGAGGCATCAGCTCAGGAAGTGTTCAGCTATGCCCAGATGTCCACCCTGGAGCGAAACAGCGGGGTAGGAACGCTGAGTCGGCATCTGGAGCGGGAGAGGTTGGAAAGAGACAGCTACACGGTGGATGTCAGGGCCAGTGACCTGCAGCTGGATCAGCCTGGGCCGTTACATCCCTGCTTTAGCTACAGAGTCTGGCTCTACAGCGTTGTTATAGGGGTAAGAGTTTTGGCTTAGCAAATTGTCACTAGCTAAAAATTCAGCCAAAAATGAAAATTTGCTAAGAATTTACTCACTCTCAGGCCATCCAAGATGTAGATGAGTTTGTTTCTTCATCAGAACATATTCAGGGAAAATACCACTGTATCATTTGCTCGCCAATGGATCTTCCATCAGAATAAGAGTCCAAACAGCTGATAAAAACATCACAATAATCCACATGACTGCAGTCCATCAGTTATTTAATTTTGGATGGTCACTTTTGGGTCAAATATTCCTTTAACACACTGATTTTCTCAAAGGTCTGAGTGTGTTCATCTGTATCTGACCTCTAGAGCAGCTTGCTTATAGTGGCAGCTTTCTCCCTCTACATGGGTAATGTGTTTCCAGATGCGATGGACTACCTCCGCTGTACTGCTGGATCAGTGAGTGTTTGTCCTGAAGAACTCATGTTTGTGGATGAGGCCACCGGCCAGTTTGACAGTCATATATGTTTCTCTTCTGGTTTGTAGAGTATACCAGCTGCAGTGGTGAGCTTCGCTATTGCCAAGAACAGACACGTTGCAGTAAGTGAAAGGATATTTTTCAGTATATACATAGAAATAAACTTTGTCTAGTTCAATGATGAAGAGTGTCTAACTAAAGCTGGTAATGCATAACTATAGTTTTTATTAGTGCTGGGTGGTTAAGCAATGTAGACACTGTCGTGAATTGAGAGGAAATCCTTGTAAACGGTCTAAACTGCTGACTAATGGTTAATGAACTATTAATAACACACAACTAATAGAGGGTTTGCACTTAGGTCACGATTTGGTCAGTTACCCGGATGCGCGGCCATTAGTGTTGTCTTGTCACAGTACCAAAATTTCAGTATTCGGTACCAATACCAGTGAAAATCCACGGTTCTCGGTACCAATTTCGGTACCAAAGTAAAACACAATAACATTAATTGAACAACACACTATTTTTTTATTAATAGAGTTAAAGAAAAATAATGTGCAAAAACCAATGTCATTCGTTATACTTATCTAAATTTAGTTTCAGGTTTTTCCAAATAATAAAAGTATTTCAAGGATTGTAAACATTTTAATAATTAAATAACAACTAAATAAATTACAGGCATTCAAAAAATGTACACAAGCTTCATCCAAAAGTTTGTTTCTGCTGCTTCTAAAAACATCTGTACTGTTGTCTGTTTTTGAGTTTGCTGGGGTCTTTCATGATCTTCCTCAATCTGCAGCTGTAAAAAGAAAATATAATACATTTAAGTAAAGCAGTGGGCTAAGTCTGACCAGATGCAACATTAGATCATTGACACCAGCAAAAATATTAATTTTCAGTAAATAACAAACCTCAGCTTTTATAATAAATTTAGATAAGATTACATATATTAAGTTAACTGTCTATCACAGATAGAAACTGCAGTATTGAAAACTCTTTACAGTACGATTTCATTTGTTAGACAACATGACCTTACAAAAAAAAAAAAACAGTAGTTATATGGCAATTCTTCTTCTTAAAGGGGCTATATGTAACTTTTCCCCCAAAATAAACGTAACAATAGCCTTTTTATTTGACCATTTATGACTCAAACATCTCCTGATGAGCATACTGACACCTTGTCAGCTCACAGTGGGTGCAGCTATAAGCCTGTATCCCATAGACCAGGGGTTTTCAAACCTGTCCTGGAGCCTCCCCTGCCCTGCACATTTTGTATGTCTCCCTTATTAGGCACACCCAATTCAGGTCTTGCAGTCTCTACTAATGAGCTGATGATTTGAATCAGGTGTATTAGATGAGAGAGACAAGCAAAATGTGCAGGGCAGGGGAGGCTCCAGGACAGGTTTGAAAACCCCTGCCATAGACATATATGTCTATGCTGTATCCTATTTTTCCTATTTTCTGTCGGGTCGGATTTTTCGAGCGCTGTCTGCGGATGTGACGTCAAGCGCGTTCATGTTAAACACCATCGCTAGTCATATATATTGCAAACAAACTTAGTTTCTCAAACAATATATGTATTTGACTGTTCTTACCTCTGTAAACATAATGTTGACTTCTTTGCAGCGGATGACTTGTGAAGTGTGTACGTACGAGCGCGCGCTGCGAGAGCGAGCAGAAAGGAAGAGCAGTTCCGTTTTTTGGCCACAGGTGTCAGTCGCGAGTTTAAATTTCAGAAAGTTACATATAGCCCCTTTAAGGTTAGACTCATTTCAACATTTACTAATCCATAAAATCATGTTAAACTGTTAAACATGAACAAACATGAATGATCATGTGTTTGTATTGAATAACATTTTGAATTAATGTTGTAAAAATATATTGTTCACTTAAGTTTGTTAGATAATGCATGAATTTGATCTTATTGTAAAGTATGACAAAACTAAACTGGAGATCAAACGTGTTTTATTTGACTGTACTTTTATTTAATCCGAACTGCGTTCATATTTAATAATAAAAAGCTTTATAAACCTGCTAGAGTTATCCAGCCAAGAATAAGAACATTTTCTGACAGACTGATATTAAGGACATAAACATTGTTAACGATACATTTGTACATTCTTTAACACACATATTTTGAATAAACAGGTAATTTGTGTGTATAAATAGTACATATATCATGTCTTTCTTTTTTTTTTTACTTCACTGTGTTTTGTTCAGTTTGATGCGTTTCCTTCTTTTGAGAGAACCTAGACGATCTATGATGTTCGCCTTCTTCAGCCGAAAATCGAAAATGTTTGGAGCATGCCTGGCTCTTCCTTGTCAACAAGTGATTCAGAGCGACCGCATCAACAGCAGCGCCGAAGAGAGCGCAACTGCGCAGTGCGCACCTTTTAGATAGCGCGTCAAGACCCGGGTCGACCGGATAGTCGGTACCACCGGTACTAAAGAAAACCTGGAACAGTAACATTTAAATTTTTTTAGTACCGACTTGGTACCGAAGTACCGGGACTTTTGACAACACTAGCGGCCATATTGGCGATACTCGGATGTAAACAACAGCATGGATTGCATGGTTAATGTGCCACTGAATGTGTTGTTCTGCTAATTTCTGTTGTCTAATCCACGGGAAAAAAATGTGTGAAGGTGTTAAATCATACAGAGAAGGACTTAGTAAACAGAAAAGGGCACAATATTTTGACAAGCTAAAGTTAATATATGGTAAAGATATGCACAAGCAGTATTAATTAAAATATTAGACTAATATTTCACCTACCTGACCAAAAATAAGAACAAACACGAATGTTGTCAAGATTTTTATCCTTGAAATCCTGGTTCAGACCAACTACAAATAACTTTTGTTCCTCAGACAGTTTTTTGCAGTCTTCTCCTTGATTTATCACTTTTGGCAGTCTATAGTACTCCTAATGTTTTTCCTGGTCTAACCGACTAGTACAGCCCAAGACATGACAATAATTGACCATTTTTAGCAGCAATAATCACCTAAATTAGCAAATTTCATTGGGTTTATTGGCATTGTTTATGCTCAGCACCGCTAATATGGGCGATTAATGATGCGTCGTGAAAACACTTTATTCTTTAACTGGGCAAATAAACCAACTGTAAATGGCCGCTAACAAAAGCCAGAGATGCTGAAGACAAATGCAAAGAGGTGAAAAGCAAACTCACTTGAAAGAAAATTCTAAATGCTGAATTGGGATGGGAGATTTATATCATTGTATCTCTGAGGGGAACTGACTGTCTTTAGAAAAGTTTAAATGATATTTCCTTTACATCTAAGCTCCATATAATGCAGAATAATGTAAGCGATAACCAAGGAACTGCTGTATAGCCGCTGTTCCATAAGCGCCACCTGCTGTCAGAGAGTGATATTGCGTTCTCATTCAGCATGTCTGGTGCTTTTGTTTCATGCAGGTGTTTTATGCTAAAGCTAAAGTCAGACCATTCTGTTTTTGCTTCATATTTTGAAATTATATGATCTAATTTAAATCAAAACTGCTCATGTTATATATAGCATGTTTTTCGATATTAAATTCAGTGATTGTGCAACTATCATAGTTAGAGAAAAAAGTGATAAACTGTGAATCCTAAAAAAATCCCACCAGAATACTAAAAAAAAAAAAAAAACGTGATTACAGATTTGTGGTCAAACAGCCCAGCACTAGCTTTAAGTAGCTCAACTGTATTCAAATCAAACTAGCTTTTCCAGTAAAAAGTGTTTAACCTATATTATGTTTTCAGGTCTCAGACTTTCAAATGGTCTACGTGTCGTCCTTTGCTGTGACAACGACATGTCTGGTGTGGTTTGGATGTAAACTCGCCATTAGTCCCTCAGCCATCAATGTGAGAACATTACAACTTTAAAATGTTTGTCAGTGACCCTAAAAATTTAATTTATGTGGAAACATCCAAATTAAACAGTTTGGCTCTAGTCTAGTATATTATTTAACATAACAATAGCAAAGCAAAAGTAATTTTAAAGGATCCGATAGAAATAATATATCTATTTAAAGGGCTACTTCTTCCAAAAATGAAAATTCTGTCATTAATTACTCACCCTCATGCCATTCCAAACCCGTAAAACCTTCGTTCATTTTCAGAATACAAGTCTTACAGGTTTGGAATGGCATGAGGGTGGATAATTCATGACTGAATTTAAATTTTTGGGTGAACTAGCCCTTTAAAAATCCACTGCTATAATGTGCATGTGAAGCAACTACAGTATACTATTAAAACAGTTACTGCTGTCTGTCATCTTAAAGATTAACTTTAACCTGCTCCTGCTTATTGTGCTGGAAGTGCTCACAGCCAGTACTGTTATCCTGTCAGCACGCTCAGTGGACGACTGCTGCAGTCACGGAAAGGTGTGTGTGAGAGTTATCTACTGTTATTTGTGCGTATAGACCACAAAAATATACAATAAATATCTGATTTGATTTGAACATTTTTGCCTGTAATACCTTGCCTTCATTTTTTAATAATTGTCTATGCATGAGACATGTAGTCAAATTTAATTTTAAAAGATCTTCTTCTACTATTATTTACATTTCAATAATTTCAAAAGTTTACATACACATTGCAGAATCTGTGAAGTGTTAATTATTTTGCCAAAATAAGAGGAATAACCATGTTATTTTTAATTTAGTACTGACCTGAATGAGATATTTTACATAAAAGACATGAACATGTAGTCCGCAAGAGAAAATAATAGCTGGATTTGTAAAAATGACCCCGTTCAAAAGCATACACTTCAGGGCTTTAAATAAAAACCAAAGAATTTGTGGGACCTGAAGGATTTTACTGAAGAACAGTGGTCAGTTAAACTGTTCAGGACAAACAAGGGACTCATTAAAACTATCACTAAACAAAAAAACACAGCTGTGGATCATTCAGGTAACAACACAGTATTAACAATCAAGCGTATGAAAACTTTTGAAAGGGGTGATTTTTATAAATTCAACTATTATTTTCTCTTGTGGACTATATGTAAACATCTTATTTGTGAAATATCTTATTCAGGTCAGTACTAAATAAATATCCCTCTTATTTTGTTAAAATAATAAACATTTTGCCGATTCTACAGGGTGTATGTAAACTTTTGACCTCTACTGTATATTTTGGTATTTCAGCTTCAGTTCAACTTGCAAAATAATAGCAAAATCCTTTTATGCAGAGACCCAGCCAGCAGGATTTTATCACCGTGTGATGTATCTGTGACTAACTGTATTTGTCCCTAGCTGATATGATTTACATTTTATGTGCTCATGTCTCTGCTCTTTTTCTTTTCCTCATTGCTCTCATCCATCTCATTCCTCCAGCCAGTGTCTGATGGCCCTGTGGTTGTGACCCCAGCTTCATTCCCCACCCGTCTTCTCAAGGCTTACGCCGTGAGTTGCCTACAAATGAGATGTGTGTGTGTGTGTGTACGCACTGCACAACGTTCACTGTAGAACTGCTTTCTCTTTCTCTGGTGTAGGTAATTGAGGTTATAGTGGGCATCTCTGCTGTATTTGGAGGAATTATTGCTCTCAATTTGGGTGCTCTACTCCCCGAGCCATATCTTTCTGTCACTTTCTTCTGGATTCTGGTAGCTGTGAGTTCAGTTGATTCTATTAAATATTAGTCCAATTCAGATTCTAAATTATTCAGTGGGATTTACTATCGTTGTTTGTGTGTGCGATACCTCTGCAGTGTTTCCCCAGTGCCATTGCCAGCCATGTGGTGGCAGAATATCCCAGCAAGAGTCTGGTGAGTCACCATCAGGGTCTCTCCAGCAATAAATAAGTGCAATCGAACGTCCCTAGAGGACATTTACCATTCTCATTCATTTAGCTGTCTGTCTGCCTTTTCTATAGAGTGTTCCTCTCTAAAGTCTGTCTCTCTCCTTTTTTCTCTTTTTTTCCGCCCTCTCAATTGCTGCTGTAGGTGGAAATGCTGATTGCTATAAGTAGTGTGACCTCACCACTGCTTTTCTCAGCTTCTGGATTCTTGTCCAACAGCGTGATTAATTTTATTGAGATCTTTCTGCATGAAGTGCCATTAGCAAAGGTGAGTCATTTCTGTGCACTGCACCAATCAAATCAAATTAGTTGTAATACATCAGATTTTGACCTTTTTGACCACTTAAAGCATCTGAACCCCGGTAATTGCTAATTTTCATTTAATTTTTTTTAGTTTTAGTTTTTTATCTAACATTTGAATTTTATTTAAACTTTATTTCAGTTACCAAAAACAGTATTTACTCATTTTTAGTTAACAAAATCCCAATGATTTTTGCCATAAAAGAAATATTGATCATTTTGACCGATGCAATGTATTTTGGGCTATTGCTACAAATATACCCATGCTACTTAAGACTGGTTTTGTGGTCCAGGGTCACATGTTAAGTTTGTGAATGTATGTTGTGCATGCAGCAATCGTATGACATACTACTGCTTGTCCTGATGGGGCTGCTGCTGGTCCAGGCGGTGCTGACGTTAGCCACCATAGTCAAGTGTGCTTCCTACAAGAACCAGCTCCACACGGGACCTACTGAATGGGACACACTACACAAAAAGCACTCTGAGGTAAACACACAAGCATACACCCACTGACTGACAAGTCAATTTAAGAGTACAGGAAGTGTGCTGTACTCTGTGTGTGTGTGTGTGTGTGTGTGTGTGTGTGTGTGTGTGTGTGTGTGTGTGTGTGTGTGTGTGTGTGTGTGTGTGTGTGTGTGTGTGTGTGTGTACCTGGTATTCATCACATTGTGGGGACCAAATGTCCCCACAAGGATAGGAATACCAGTAGATTTTGACCTTGTGGGGACATTTCTCAGGTCCCCATGAGGAAACAGGCTTATAAATCATGCACAATGAGTTTTTTTGAGTAAGTAAAAGTATGCACAATCTCCTGTGAGGGCTAGGTTTAGGTGTAGGGTAGGTGTAGGGTGATAAAAAGTACGGTTTGTACAGTATAAAAACCATTACGCCTATGGAATGTCCCCATAAAACATGTAAACCCAACATGTGTGTGTGTGTGTGTGTGTGTGTGTGTGTGTGTGTGTGTGTGTGTGTGTGTGTGTGTGTGTGTGTGTGTGTGTGTGTGTGTGTGTGTGTGTGTGTATGTGTGTGTGTGTTGTATAACTGTGCACATGATGTTAGCCAAGAGTGATGGAAAACTGTACTGTACAGTGCCAAATGTAGCATGAAAGACAGTCACAGTGGAATGGCAGAGCTGTTCCGCCTCTCTAATTTCGTCAGAATGCACATGGAGAATGTTGTGATTAACAAAGGAAGACCTCAAGGTGGCTACTGGGCCATTTCTTTTCAACCATCTTATTGTTTTCTTACAGCAGCATACGCTGAATGGCACATTAAGGGATTTTGACAGAGAGAAGGCATGGAAAGCAGTGGTGGTCCAAATGGCTCAGTGACCAAAGATACAGACATCAGAAGAAAAAAACAGGAAGAATAAAAGTGAAGGTACAAATATGAAGGATGATAATGTCAGCTGGAAGAGAATAATTTTGTTTTATGGGTATGAAACTTACAGTTCTGTCATAGTTGTCAGCTGACCTGTCATATTTATGAACAGTACACTATCGTTTAAAAGTTTGGGGTTAAAATGTTTTATTTTTAGAAGAATGTAATGCTTTTATTCAGCAAAGATGCATTCAATTGATCAAAAGTGAAACTTTTTGCTGTTCTTTTGAACTTTCTATTCATCAAAGCATCCTGGGGGAAAAATCTATCTCAGTTTTATAATAAGATAATAAGAAATAGATGATGATAAATGTTTCTTGAGCATTAAATCAGCATATTAGAATGCGTTCTGAAGGATCATGTGACACTATGCTGAAAATTCAGCTTTGCCATCACAGGAATAAATTAAATTTATAACTGTTATTTTAGATTGTAATAATATTTCATAATATTGCTTTTTTACTGTATTTTTTATCAAATAAATGCAGCTTTGTTGAGCGTGAGAGTTCTTTCAAAAATTAAAAAAAAATCATACTGACCCCAGATTTTTGAACGCTATACTGTATGTCTTTTTAAAGATATTGGTGAATGACAATTCAGTAAGAAAAGAACCAACAAGGCAAAATATGTGTGTCACACAATCATGAATATAGCCTACCATACCAGTTGAAATCAGAATCATATGTGATGAGCGAATGGTTAAACAATTTATATGCAAATAAATGGTGAACACACCATGCATGTACAATCTATAGCACTTGTAATGCATCATCTAGAAAACCCACATGTCAGAAGCTGGAAGACTAGGGACCTAAAAAATGATGCTTTTAATAATTCTAACACACTTTAATGGACCACGTTACTGTTCAGTGCCTTGCTGTGTGCAACCATTTTTACTTTAGATTTTATTTTTTGTATAAATGAGTCTTGTGATGTTGTTGTAGATCAATAAAATTGGAGAACAAAATGTTTGTGAAATGTTAATTGCTTGTTTCAGAAAGTGTCAGTATGTGCAGTCTGAGTCTTACAAACCGTAAATACAGCAAAATATAGAATATACTGTATGTACAGTATATACACTAGAAGTCAAAAGTTTTTGAACAGTAAGATTTTTAATGTTTTTAAAGAAGTCTCTTCTGCTCACCAAGCCTGCATTTATTTGACACAAAGTACAACAAAAGCAGTAAAATTTAGAAATATTTTTACTATTTAAAATAACTGTTTTCTATTTGAATATATTTAAAAATGTAATTTATTCCTGTGATCAAAGCTAAATTTTTAGCATAATCATTTCAGTCTTCAGTGTCACATGATCTTTCAGAAATCATTCTAATATGCTGATTTGCTGTTCAGAAGCATTTATTATTATTATTATCAATATTTAAAACTGTTGAGTAAATTTTTCAGGGTTCTTTGATGAATAGTAAGATCCAAAGATCAGCATTTATTCAGATTTTATTTTCTGGAATAAAAAAGCTTTTTAGAAAGAAATTATAGAAAAGAAATTATAGAAATTAATTCTTTTTTTTTTTTAGCAAGGATGCTTTAAATTGATCAAAAGTGATGATAAAGACATTGATAATGTTACAAAAGATTTCTATTTCAGATAAATGCTGTTCTTCAGAACTTTCTATTCATCACAGAAAGCTGAACAAATTCTACTCAGCTGTTTTCATAATAATAATAATAAATGTTTATTATTGTTTAATAAATATTAGAATCATTTCTGAAGGATCATGGGACTGGAGTAATGATGCTAAAAATTCAGGTTTGAAATTACAGGAATAAATTACATTGTGAAATATATTCAAATAGAAAACAGTTATTTTAAATTGAAAAAAATATTTTACTGTTGTTACTGTACTTACTACTGGACTAAATAAATGCAGGCTTTGTGAGCAGAAGAGACTTCTTAAAAAAACGTAAAATCTTAAAAATGTGACTGAATAACTGACTAAAAACAACTGTTTAACATTTGACTGGTTATGTATGTAAAAATGTACTAACAATTTACTAACATTAAAGGAACACTCCACTTTTTTTGGAAATAGGCTCATTCTCCAACTTCCCCCGAGTTTATAAGTTGATTTTTACCGTTTTGAAATCCATTCAGCCGTTCTCCTGTTCTGGCGATATCACGAATCCTATTAGACCAATAGCATCGCGTTCAAAAATGACCAACGAGTTTCCATATTTGTTGTATTTAAAACTTGACTCTTCTGTAGTTATATTGTGTACTAAGACCAGCGGAAATGTTAAGCAGCGAGTTTCTAGGCTGATAAGATTAGGAACTACACTTCCATTCCGTCGTAATAGTCAAAGAAGTTTGCTGCCGTAATATGGCCGAAGCAGGCGGAGTATTATCAGAAATGAGTTCCCAGCTAGTTTAGCATTTGCACATGTGCTGCGTGGTATTACTGCTCCTGCTTCGGCCATATTACGGCAGCAAACTTCCTTGACTATTACGCCGGAATGGGAGTGTAGTTCGTAATCTTATCAGCCTAGAAAATTGAAGCTTTGCATTTCCACCGGTCTTAGTACACGATATAACTACAGAAGAGTCAAGTTTTAAATAGGACAAACACCGAAACTCGTTGGTCCGCGAAGCGGAGTGGCCGTTCCACCTCAGGTGTGCATTATTTTCGCAGAATTCTACGGCCCGAAGTCAATTATTCCGCTTATACTACAGTTACCACACCTCAAGACATCGATCAGATGATATATTTCAAGACATAATAAAACGTAATATTGTGGAAAAAACATGGACATAATCTGTCGTTTTTATCCTGTTGTTTACCGTATGTATTAGTTTTGCCAGTGTCACTGTAGCTTTGGGTTATTTTGCTGTTTTGGGCTGTAAGGACCTTTGAAATAACTGAAATGTGTGGCGAAGTGATATAGACATGTACTGCGGTCAAAAGCTGCCTGGAACTACGTTCGCCGTGCGTTTCCCTGAAAATAATGCACACCTCTAGAACGTTGGTCAGCCAATCAGATTCAAGCATTCAACGGCCCTGTAGTATAATTCCTTAGATTGTATGACCTAAAATGATAATAATAATAAAAACATCTTTTATTTCAACGATTTGTAACAAACACAAGTGTGAGCAATTTATGACAAAATTGTAATTTTTTGGTTAACTATCCCTTTAATTTAACGTTACTAGAAATATTAATAGTTTTTAGGTTAGATAATTTAGTTAGGATGTTCTGAAATACCAGAAGAAATTAAATAAACACTACATAACTATTACTTGTGTTGCTGTAGCATACAAATTATTTACATATAGCAATACAATTATGGGGTAAAATGCTCCTAGCTGCCTATTTATATTATATATTTAAAGTAATTATAAATAAAAGACAGCTGTAGACCATACGAGGGGAAAGTTTAATCTAATATCTTTATGATTTCATAACGTCGCCTCGCCTTTGAATTAAGCAAATGTAATCGCTTGCGTTTCCACACAGGCATGCTAACGATATACTGTAGTCTCGTGTAGGGCAAACAAGCGACGACAATGAATCTCTCCTTGAAGCGCTGTGTGAATGTGATGGTATAAACCGGATAAGTGTGTGAGGATTGTGAGAGGGATGGCGAGAGGCGGAACAAACCGGTGTGTGTGCCCGGATACAAGCTGAAACGGCTCGCCCGCACTGCAGATTAACTCTTCAGACGCCGGGGATGCTCAACACCAAAGCACAAGTCTCAGCATCCGCGTCCTTTGTTTTTTGGGGATCTTTTGGTCGTTGTGAGGACATCTATCCTGATGTTGATGATTTGAGCATAGGATTCAGGTTCGGCGTGTTCCTCAATATAATCGAGTAATCTGACAGGTATGTGACATCATGAAGATGAGAGTGAATGCAAGCCAGTCCTCTCCGTCTCTCTTTCAGTTATGCCGTATATAGTATCAAATATTTGATCATATATATGTCTTAAACCTCTATGTGTCATCCTAGCCAGTGATGATCCAGTGATGGACGGCTCCTCGACTGAGCGTAAGTGATGTGCACCGCATGACCTTAATGCTCCTAAATATTCACTGTCAGAATGTCAGTATGTCGGTCAGTGTCGTTACAGCATCGTCGATAAAGCTAGATTATATCTGAGGGTGTTTTACGTTATAAAATACTCCTGCATGCTGTTGCATTAAGTTTCCATGACACATTTCTAATCACTTACAACTTGTTTGAGAGTTTTCTAGTGTCCCAGCATAGAGGACAGGTATTATCCCTAACTAGGCCAAAGTGACAAATACAAGCATATTATTAGGATAGTGTCTTATATCTAAACACACTGTATTCAAGATTGGCAGCACCAGTTGTATAGCCTGGAAAAAATCCAGACCCTAATCTATTAAGATTACAGAGACAATTCAAATTGTGCTCTTGCGAGACCTCTGGATTTCCAGGGTACCAGTTGTAATCATTTAAGAGTGAAAAACATTTATCGGTCAACCAAAAATCTAAAGAAACTGACCACAAAACATGTAAAGTTTGTTAGGATAGGACACTATTTGGCCCAAGACACAACTATTTAAAAACCTGGAATCTGAGGGTGCAAGAGATTTTCTAATATTGATATATTTATGGTAGGAAATTTACAAAATATCTTCATTGAACATGATCTTTACTTAATATCCTAATTATTTTTGGCATAAAAGAAAAATGTATAAATTTTGCCTAAACAATTTGGCTATCACTACAAATAAACCTGTGCTGTCCAGGGTCACATATTGTAAACAGAGTGCAATATATACCATATGAATGATATTAAACCAGTCTAGGTGCACAAAATTTTTCAACCTCATGTTTTTTTTTTTATCCATAATTTTTTTTTGAAAACATATTTGAACTTCGTACCAATTTTGATAGAGTGAGGGTACTGGTCAACTAGATTCATCCAATAAAAATATGATATTGACTGAAGATATTTAACCCTGCATTTAATACAAACAATTATTTATGTTACAGGTTGAATACATATTAAATGTAATTAAATACACTACCAGTCAAAAGTTTTTAAACAGTAGGTGTTTTAAAGTTTTTTTTTAAAGAAGCCTCTTTTGCTCACCAAGCCTGTGTTTATTTGATCCAAGTTACAGCAAAAACTGTACAATTTAGTAATGTTTTTACTATTTAAAATATCTGTTTTCTATTTGAATATATTTTAAAATGTAATTTATTCCTGTGATTTTAAAGCTAAATTTTAGCATCATTACTCCAGTCACATTATCCTTCGGAAAACAGCTGAGTAGAATTTTTTTCAGGTTTCTTTGATGAATAGAAAACATAGAACAGCATTTATCTAAAATAGAAATATTCTGTAACGTTATAAATGTCTTTATCATCACTTTTGAACAATTTAAAGCATCCTTGCTAAAAAATCCTTGCTAGTATTTTTATTTCTATCATTTCTTTCCTCTATGCATCAAAGAATCCAGAAAAAATGTACTCAACTGTTTTAAATATTGATAATAATAATAATAATAATAAATGTTTCTTGAACAGCAAATCATCATATTAGAATGATTTCTGAGGGATCATGTGACACTGAAGACTGAAAAATCACAGGAATAATTTACATTAACAAAAAGTTATTTAAAATAATGAAAATATTTCTAAAAAAAAAAACGTACTGTTCAAAAACTTTTGACTGGTGGCGTATTCAAAAAAGAAAATCAGCATATTTAGATATTTGATTGGCTTTTTGCATTTATTAAATATTTTAATAAAAGCCTATATTAATATTATTATTTATTAGCATAAATAAAACCAAGTCACACAAACACACCAACTTTTTATACATCAGAACAATTCACTACCCTCTTTGCCTCAGCTTTGACCTTTCAGAAATTGTTTAACTTACATTTTTAGATGAACGTAAAACATACATAGTGCTTTCAGCTGAAAGACTGATTTACTTCATCCAAATAAATGTGGGGTTCATGCCATTTTTGTTGTTCATTCCATTTGTTAGAAAGCCGCTCCTTATTGATTTCTCGAGCTCAAAGCGAGATATATTGATTTTCAATATGTACAACGGCTATTTTCTTGTCTGTGGTTTTTATACCATGGGCAAAGACGCTCTGAAACATATCAAACTTGTATCTGTAGTTCAGAAATATGCAGTAAAACTTTCCAATGAGTTAACGAACAACAGCATACCATCTTTGTAGCCTGATCTGGACTATCTGGAACGATTGAGCCTCTAGTAAGATGTCATTGTGTCTTTTTGTCCTTGTCACTAGTGCACGCTCTCAAAGGACTCTGCAGATAGGTACACTCCACTGGTTACTGAATTAAAGGAACATGCACTTTGAGTCTGAACGTGCACAAATGCATTTTACAGTTTTTCTTGATAATCTGTAAACTCTCTTGTTCATTTACAGGTTTTTGTAGGAGTGGAAAAGATATGATGAGAAATTCATCCCAGTAGTCAATTTAAGCAGCAAACCATCTACCTCTGACAAGATCAGCCATCAATAACCCATCAACCCGGGCTGACCACAAAGCTTCCTTTGTGACACTTAGAAGATCCATTTTCATCCTTCAAGTCAACACCTCTTATATATAACTCATTATATTGTTGCAGGGAAAAGCCCTCAGCCAATCCAGTGGCTGACGGGTTGGGAGAAGACAGAGGAGGAGCTTCAAGTCCCATCAGGTGTGTTAGTGTGAGATTAGTGGAGAGCCGGCTGCTGGTGCCGAATGCAGAACATTTTCGAGCAGAACTTGGACATGGCCACGGCTCTGCTTGCGGGAGAGAAGCTGAAGGAGTTGATCCTGCCGGGTTCCACGCAGGATGAGAAGGGTGGCGTGCTGGCGGGTCTCATGGTGCAACTCAAGCTAGAGTTGCCCTTTGACCGGGTTGTGACCATAGGAACTGTCATCATCCCTATACTGCTGGTCACATTAGTTTTCACAAGGAACTTTGCAGGTTAGTGTTGCACAGCATTATCTGAACAAATGAACATCTTACAGTTGACAAAAATCGTATTTTCAATAAGAGGTGGTGATTTATAAGGATGAGAGGAACAGCAGAGCTCAACTTTATGCCAATAAGCAGCAACATGGTGATAATAGACAGAAATCTGAGCAAATTTTGCAGTCATATGTGACCCTGGAGCACAAAACCAGTTAGTACCAGTAAGTAGCACGGTATATTTGTATACATTGTATGGGTCAAAATTAACGATTTTTCTTTTATACCAAAAATCATTAGGATATTAAGTAGGATCACTTTCCATAAAGATATTTTGTAAATTTCCTACTGTAAATATCTCAGAACTTAATTTTTGATTAGTAATATGCATTGCTAAAAACTTATTTTGGACAAATTTAAAGGCGATTTTCTCAATGTTTTGATTTGTTTGCACCCTCAGATTCTAGATTTTCACATCAGTTTGTATCTCGGCCAAATATTGTCCTATCTTAACAAGCTTATTTATTTAGCTTTCAGATAATGTATAAAAGTCAATTTTAAAAAATTTACCCAGGTTTGTGGTCCAGGGTTACATATAGAGATTTCTTTAATACATGCATTTCCATCAGTTTATGTGCTTACAATAAAAAAAAAAAAATCCATATTCTTAGTGATTTGCATACTACATAATTGTATGTATATTCCCAATGAAATAAAATATTGGGTTATTATATTATTATATTTAATTATATTATTATTTATAATAATATATGGTTATTATATTTAACTAAAGCTAAAATTAAAGCTAAACCCAAAACCATAAAAATAAAATAAAACTAAATATAAAATATGAAATAAAATCTAAAGATAATATAAAATATATTATTTATTATAATATTGTCATAATATAATATATATTATAATATAAATATTAAAAATTATAAATAAAAAAATTAAATATAAAATAATATAAATATCAATAATATAAAATATATACAAAAACATTTCTAATTTCATCATTAATTTCATTTAATTTGATACTAAAATGGTACATAAACTAAAACTAGATCTGAAATAAAAGTTGATAAAACTATACATGTTCAAAATGGCGTGCGACAGGGTGGAATTCTGTCTCCTTACCTTTTTAATGTCTATCTGGATGATTTGTCCAAATTGTTGAATGTTTGTAAGACAGGCTGTCTTGTGGGAAACTCTGTCGTCAACCACCTAATGTATGCTGATGACCTGGTAGTGCTGAGCCCGTACAGTGCTGGGTTGCAGCAGTTATTAAAGGTGTGTTCACAGTATGGTAATGATTTTGATATCAGATTTAATTCCAGTAAGAGTAATATCATGATTGTCAGAACCAAGGAGGACAGGAGATTAATTTTTCCTGATTTCTACTTGAGTGATCAGCCTCTGAAGACATGTAAAGAAATAAAATATCTGGGCCATATCATAAAAGATGACATGAGTGACGACAGAGATCTGTACAGACAGTGTTGCAAATTATATGCTCAAGCCAATATGTTGCTGCGAAAATTTAGCATGTGCTCATCGGATGTTAAATGTTTTTTATTCAGATCCTACTGTAGCCCTATGTACACAGCACATTTGTGGTGGCGATATAAGAACAGTAGCCTGCGGAGACTCACTGTAGCCTATAATGATGCCATGAGGCTCCTCCTTCGTGTCCCAAGATGGCACAGTGGTAGTCAGCTTTTTGTGAACTCTGGTGTTCCCACCTGTGGAGCCTTATTAAGGCAATTAATGTTTAAATTTATGTGTCGTTTGGACAAATCTGAAAATGGAATAATACTGGCACTAACCAGTCCTAAGAAAAGCTGTTACAGATATATGTCTGGCCTTTGGAAACACTGGCTTTTTAGTCTTTCATGAATTTTATTGTAATGTTATGTCATTTAAAGTATTGTACTTTTTCTATATTTTTATTTTTTATCTATGGACCAAATGTGTGTCCGAAATAAAGTTATATATATATAGTTTTATATATATATATATATATATATATATATATATATATATATATATATAGACATTTAAAAAATAAAAATAAAATGACAAAAATTAAACTACAATGAAAACAGAAAATATATAAAAATAAAAACTAATCTCACTTATATTAAAATAACACTGGCATATATTCACATTTTTATGCATATCTTGGTTTTTCCTTTCTGTGTTTTTCATGCAAAATTAGAAAATTCTCATAAAATGTGCTAGGCGATTTACTTTATCCCAAAAATTAAGTTAACCTACAAACGTGGGCTTCCTGCTATTTTTTACTTCTTTTCATTCGTTAGAAAGCTGCTCCTTATTGATTTCTTGAGCTCAAAGTGAGATAACAGAAAATATAAAAACATAAACTAATCTCACTTATATTAAAAGAAAACTGGCGCATATTCACATTTTTATGCTCATCTTGGTTTTTCCATTTAGTATTTTTTATGTAAAATTCTCACATTTTCATTCAAATGTGTGGATTTAAACATGTTTAGAGCAAACAACCTTTATACATATGAAAAATGTATGGTATTGCATAAAATGTTAAATCAGAAATATTATGCAACACGAATGGCACTGGTGACTGAGTGCAAGATTTAAGTTTTATTAAGTTAAGCCATTATTAATCATCTGCTGAGACTTTCTATATTATTGCCGTCCATTGCTATCCAGCAAAGGAGTGGTTAACTGATTTTTGCTAGAGAGATTGTGGGGTGATTACGTAGGAAAAGAGAGAGAGAGAGATAAAGAGAGGTTGTGGTGGTAGGAGGGGGTTTACTCTAAACGCTGAGTCAGTCTTACTGCATAGCAGCACCAACTGGCTGTGACTGAACATTGAGAACCCTGCTGGGCAGAAACACGCAGTATAGCTTAAATCTGAACAACTGTTGGAGATACTATACAACATTTATGCTTAGGAAGGTTGTAGTTGGAATTCCATCGAGACTGCAGCTAAATTGCCTTTCCACATCATTTAGATGGGTATTACACTGCAGTATTTTTTCTATAATAGGAATACTTGTTCAGAAAGAAGGACTAGTGAAGGCCAAGCTTAGGCTGTTTAGCATTAATTGGAAGAATAATAATTTGAATCAATCTGAAACTTAACAGAACTGAAAGAAAAAGTAAAACCTGTAACTCTAAAGTTTTGTGTTTTATTAAACTAGACTTATGACCATATTACCTTTCTTAACATTATTGATTCTGTACAGGAGTGTAATCCACTGAGACCCAGAATAAGGTGGAGGCATCTACAGGAGTTACAGCAGCTGTGAAAACATTACCTCTATCTTTGTCCAACTGGCACAGACAAATGTATCATTTGTTTTATCACTGATTCATCATTATTGGCCTTATACTTTGCATTAAATCCATTCCAACCTGATGACAGCTTGTTACTAGAAACAAATCCCCACTGGGTACTGCAGTTGCCAGATTTTCCTGGATAGAGAGACAGTTGTAATATCCAGTGTTAATTTTTATACAGATTTAGTCAGTTTTTGTCCTTTGATGAAATTATCTTTAAAAGTACCCCTATTATACCATTCCCATGCAGTGTATAATGTAGCTGTATATGAATGTAAAAAATCTGCAAAGCTGCTGAAAGTGTGCGATAAAAGAAAGAATCAGCTATGAACAGTTTAAACAAGTCCTTAGTAATTCAAATCCCACTTCTGTGATGGCTACACATCAAAGGTAACACATCTGAATAATGGCCGTCTATGTTCTACGTTGGCTGTCCTGTCCTTAAGCATGTCACTTTAAAATCTCAAGGAGTTCAACGCATTCACAAAACGCTTGCTCTTGAAAGATGGCTCAGTACCCAGTTTATTTGGACCAGCTGGGTTTACTGAATCACAACCTGTAAGTGTATTCAATAACAGATGTTTTAATCATTTTTATTGAGCGCTCAAAATACGGAATTGTGCATGGCCGTGTCGTTTCTGACATGTTCTGTATGTGGTATACCAATCACAACAGACTGGACCATCTGACCAATCAGAGCTAAGTAGACTCACAGAAAAAAAGGATTTTGAGAGACTGAATCTTTGAAGTGCTTCCAAAAAAAACATTTGTGAATTGCTGGAAATTAGGTGATATTTAACATTTTGAGAAAACTAAAGTGTTGTTGGACCATGCATGCATCTTATCTTAATGCAACAAAGTGGTTATATTTAAGTGTGAGTTGTTTACTTACTAAAATTAGTCTTTCTATTAACACTATTATATTGTTCATTCAGACTAATTTAAAAGCACATGAACACAAGAGGCGGGATTTATCGCATGAACAAATCACAGCCAATCATAACCAGTCATATCCAATCATATCTTAATGAAGGCATTGCCTCCTGTCGCTTGACTTTCCCCTATTCATTCTCAATTACCCCCCACCAAACTCACCGAACACTTTAGGGCACTGGTCTCAAACTCAATTCCTGGAGGGCCACAGCTCTGCACAGTTTAGCTCCAACCCTAATCAAACACACCTGATCCAGCTAATCAAGGTCTTCAGGATTACTAGAAACTTCCAAGCAGGTGTGAGTTGGAGATGGTTGGAGCTAAACTCTGCAGAGCTGCGGCCCTCCAGGAATTGAGTTTGAGACCTCTGCTTTAGGGAGTCTGTTAAAACTCAACGGGCTTAGGGGAGGCGTGAGAGACGTGAACTTCCATTGTAACTTTACCTGGTGGTGTCGCTGTTGGACCATACTATTTTTGTTTTCTTATCCAAAATTTTAAGGAGCACTGCCTTCCTTACAATGCCCCTGGCATGAACGCTAGTGGTATCTAACTTATTGCTATTCAGAAATCCTAAATATTTTGTGAAGTGTGATTTTCATGATTTTCCTTCTCTTTTAGAGGAATCTATATATTGCTACACCCCACACAACTTCACTCGCGACCAGGCTCTGTATGCCAGAGGCTACTGCTGGACAGAGCTGCGGGATGCAGTGCCTGGCGTCGAGCCCCAGCTTCGGCCTTCTCTGTTCGAGCACAAGTTTCTCCCCTATGCTCTGCTGGCCTTCGCAGGCATCATGTACATACCTGCCCTGGGATGGGAGTTCATGGCCTCCACTCGGCTCACCTCTGAGCTCAACTTCCTCCTTCAAGAGATCGACAACTGCTACCACAGGGCAGCCGAAGGCAGAGCGCCCAAGATCGAGAAGCAGATCCAGTCCAAGGGGCCGGGGATTACGGAACGAGAGCGACGGGAGATCATCGAGAACGCAGAGAAAGAGAAGAGCCCAGAGCAGAACTTGTTTGAGAAATATCTCGAGCGCCGAGGGCAGAGTAACTTTCTGGCTAAGATGTACCTGGCGCGACATTTAGCCATCATCTGCCTCAGCTCAATACCCATAACGTACCTGAGCACCTACTACGCCCGTCAGAGGCAGAACGAGTTCACTTGCGCGCTTGGTGAGCCGCCAGACACAAGCAGCATCCCTGAACTGCGGCTGAATGTTAACTGCAAGCTATCAGCCGTGCAGCTCCAGCGCATTATGGCCGCAGTGGACATCGCTTTGCTGTGTACTATGAACCTCATTATCCTCGTGAACTTGCTGCATTTGTTTGTGGTGCGCAAGTCCAATTTCGTCTTCGACAAGCTGCACAAAGTTGGCATTAAAACACGCCGGCGCTGGCAGAAGTCGCAGTTTTGCGACATTAACATTCTGGCCATGTTCTGTAATGAGAACAGAGACCACATTAAGTCTCTTAACAGACTGGACTTTATCACCAATGAGAGTGACCTCATGTATGATAATGTTGTGCGGCAACTGCTGGCAGCGTTGGCTCAATCCAACCACGACGCCACTCCGACTGTGAGAGACTCTGGGATACAGACTGTTGACTGTATGGACCCTTCAGTGCTGGGTGTGGGAGAATTGGGGGGAGAACCCTCAGTAATCAAAAGACCCCGCAAGAAGATCAAGTGGATCCCCACATCTAACCCTCTGCCGCAGCCTTTTAAGGTAAGACTTTCTCTTTCATATATACAGTGCCTTATGAAAGTATTCATACCCCTTAATTTTTTTCACATTAACATTATGTTGCTGCCTTATGTTAAACTGTTTTAAATTACGTTTTTTTCCACATCAATCCTATAAACCCTAACCTAACCCTAACACTCCATGCAACATAATGACAAAGCAAAAACAGAATTGTCACAACTTCATTAATGTATTAAAAATAAAAAAAACTGAGTTGGTGCAAATGGCGCAGTTGCACTTCGGGTATCCCGTGTCCCGTGGACCTTTCCAGATCCTACCCCCCTCTCTTTCTCCCACTAGCTTCCTGTCAAATCTCCACTGTCCTATCCAGAAAAATGCATAAAACGGCCAAAAAAATTAAAATTAAAAACTGAAATAAGAACATTGCATAAGTATTCATACCCTTAACTCAGTACTTAGCTGAAGCACCGTTACAGCCTCAAGTCTTTTTGGGTATGATGCAACAAGATTTGCACATCAACATTTGGCAATTATCTGCCATTCTTCACCTCTCAAGCTCTGTCAGCTTTAATATTATCTGGCAGACATTTTTTAGGTTTTTCCAGAAATGTTTGATTGGGTTCAGGCCCGGGCTTTGGCTGTCTATAAGCCACTCTTGCTGTGTGCTTAGGGTCATTGCACTGTTTTAAAGTGAACCTTCTGCCCAGTCTTAGGTTCTGAATGCTCTGGACTGGGTTTTCATTAAGGCTATCTCAATATTTCTGAGCTTGAGCTTTTCTTCTATTCTGACGAATCCCTCAGTCCTTGCACTGAAAAACAGATCCCACAGTAGTCTGCAAGTGATGAGCAGTGCCTGGTGGAAATTGTGGTTCATCAGACCAGAGAATTTTGTTTCTCACAGTCTGAGGGTCCTTTAGGTGCTTTTTTGCAAATTCCAAGTGTTTTCATGTGTCTTCAATGAGGAGAGGATTGAGTCTTGAAAGTTGTGGTTGTTTCAAACGTCTTCCATTAAGGATAATGGAGACTACATTCTTCTTTGAACCTTCAATGCAGCAGAATTTTTATTTTACTCCTTCCCAGATCGGTGGCTTGATGCAGTTCTGTCCCTGAGCTCTACAGGCTTTTTTTAACCTCTGGGCTTGGTTTTTGCTCTGATAAGGATTTTCAGCTGTTATATCTTTTATTTAGGCATGTATGCCTTTCCAAGTCATATCCATTCAATTGAATTTACCACAGGTTAACTTCACTTGAAGTGTAGTAACATCTACAAGCAATATGAGTGCTCCTGAGCTAAATTTCAAGTGTCCCAGATAAGGGAATGAATATTTATGCAATGGAATCATTTCAGTTTTTGATTTTTAATAAATTTGCAAAGATATTAAAAACCTGTTTTTGCTGTGCCATTATGATGTATGGAGCGTAGATTGATGTGGAAAAAGTGCTATAAAGCAGTTTAATATATGGCGTCATATGAACTGAACTTCAGATTTCTATTTTCATACAGGAACCCTTGACTCTAACCAGACTGGAAAACAGTATAAAGGCAGACAAACCTAAACCAGTACGAAGGAAGAATGTAGCAGATAGCTTTATGGCTCCACTTCTGGACACCAAGAGCACACAATATCCTCCAACAAACAAAGGTAAAGTAAAGGAAGAGAAAAACCTGGTTTAGGTTAGTGTAGCAAATGTCATTAAAATCCTTTACTGATCTTGTTTCAAATTTTATTTTTCAGCTTCAGAAGCAAATAATATATTGAAGAAACACACTCTGAACCTCTCGCTGGATGTTCATCCTTACATGCTAACCATCCAGAAAGCGAAAACAGAATTGGTCAATCCTGAGCCACCTCCTGTCGAGCACTCTCTCAGTAATGTGTACATTGAGGGTCCACATACAGTTGTCCATGTCTCGTCTTCTCATACTGGTATGCTTGGATTGTCTCTAGGAATGCACAGTATTATGGTACCATATGTATTTTTGTAGGCCAACCTGTAAGTCTCAACAAAACACCTATAGGATTTTTCTATTTTCTTTAGGATTATTGCAGAAAGTAAGCTCTGTGACTAACAGAAGTTTGATTCTTACATAATTTGTTCATTAGGGTAATCTTTACAAATCAATACAACTTTGAAAAATTCACTTTTACATGGTGTTTGCATATAAATGTGTCTTAGAAATTTGTGGACACAACCACCCTACAATAGTTATGTTTCCATCTAAAGATGCAAATTTAACTTATGTGCAAAACTGAAACATTTGAAAATAAAGTATCGTTTCCATCCAATGAGCCAAAGAAAACAAAATTGCCACTTCCTGATAAACTGGCACTACATATCACTAAGAAAAGTAGGAGAAGCCAATGAATATAATCATTTTCATATATGATAAATTACTTGTGCCTCAGAGCAGGCATACAAAACCCAACAAATGCTGTCATTGCTTTCGGAAGCGGATTCCTGCTGTTTGGGAACGCAGTCATGTAAGACAATTATAGAGAAATACTTTGATGACAGACTTTGCTCAGACATTTCAGAATGACCAAAACATTTCTGACACTGGTTAGTCAAGTTATCCCGTCCCATCGTGCAAAGTCACATGATTTTTTAAATGCGCATGGAGGAATTTATTCAGTAAATGTGTTTCCATCGTAGTTTATGGCCATTTTCATATCGGATAAAAAGTTTACCGCACTCATTTGTGCGTTGTTTTATATGCATTTTTAGAATTTATGCACAGCTACAGTATAAATAAACTACACCATGGTCGCATGACAATGTCATCAATATCACTAAGCTTCCCACAGCTTATTAAAAAAAAGTTGGAAAGCTTCAATTAGAATAGTTTGTAAGAGCGCAAGTATAAACATAATGAGGCTGTAAAACGGACTAGTGAGTAGATGAGTTTTCCTGTTTGGTTTCCTGTCTCACACTTCGAAATGTCTCAGACATCTGGATGCCTCTCTAGTCCCATTTAGCCACTTATTAAACTTCTTGCCTTTTTCAAGACACATAAAAGCTCAAAAAAAAAGTGGTATTGCTGGTTTATCTTATGCAATAGAATAAAACTTAAAAATATCTTGAGCTTGTCTTCAAGGGATAATTACTCAAAAATGAAAATTCTGTCAGTTACTCACCCGCATGCCATTCCGAATCTGTAAGAACACAAATTTGGATATTTTTAATGAAATCCAAGGGCTTTCTGACCCTGCATAGACAGCAACCCAACTGCCACATTCAATGCTTTATTTAGCATTTTTTTCCTTCCGTGTCAGTCTTCAACATGCAAAAGAACACAGAACACGGAAGAGAAGAAATTGTTGCATTTCCTGAATACTCTCACATCTCTCATAGCTTTATAAAATTAGGTTGAACCACTGATGTCACATTAACTATTTTATCAATGTCCTTACTACCTGTCTGGGCCTTGAATGTAGTAGTTGCGTTGCTGTCTATGCAGGGTCAGAAAGCACTTGGATTTCATCAAATATACCTTCATTTGTGTTCTGAAGATGAACAAAGGTCTTACGGGTTTGGAACAGTAGTGTTTAGTAATAATGACAGAATTTTCTTTTTTGTGTAAACTATCCCTTTAAAATGTTGTGATGCATAAATTGACTGCGTATATCACCTTTTTGTCCCCTTAGAGAAGAAAGAGTCACCTCCACTGTCCACCACTGCTGCCTTCTCCACAGCCACCCTCTCCACCACATCATATATGAACGGTGGAACGACCAGCATGCCTCCTCCAGACTCCCCAAAGGTCAGCGATCCTCTCAACCAAGATACGGAGCCTGAGAGCCAGCCCGGGCCTTTTAGTCGAAACCCCTCGCATCCGCTGTTGAGCATCCATCACACCTTGTATGAGGACGAGGAGGAGCAAAACAGAAGGGACAGACTAGCAAGACCGGGCGAGCTGATTGCTGCTGGAGAGTGTTGAAGGAAAACGCAGATACACACCTGCACCCACACGGACACATAAATGCAAAAGCACTTAGAATACGAGCAGAAGCACAAAGGAATATGCCGGGTATTAGAGTTATGTTAATGGTTTTACCATTATGAGTGGAGCTCAGATTATTTCATTTTCAGAGATGAAGATTATGGGACATCTCTTGGATATTTTACATTCTACAGGTGCACGTAATTATTTTTGTTTATGTTAAACCGGTATATTATTAAAAACACTATTATTTCTTTGTGCAAAAATAAGTGCACCTTCATCATCTCCCAGCCTTACATCCACATACTCGAACAGGTGTAGTTTGAGGGAAAATAAATCACCCAAGACCTTGGTGCTCACCATATGGGTTAATGAGTTCCCTATGACATTCCCAATTAAGAATCAGAATTTTGCACAAAGCACCATATGTTCTTGTATCATCAATGTTAACATGGTTGTGTGTTGTTTTCTGCGATCATCATCTCATGTAGATGTCTTGAGGTATCCAACGCAATACATGTTCTCTTAAAATATGCAACCTCATGTCTTCTTGTCGCAATAATATGCACATTTGGAATGTACATACAAAGCTGTACAGAAAAGAAAAATCTAATTGAGAGATTTTAGGCGTTCTTTTTTTTTTTTTTAAAAAGACTGTCACATGGCGTGTTCATCCACACACCTCTGGTGCACTTATTCAATGAAACTATATCACTTTGAGTCTTGGGGTCAAGTGCTCAAAGACATTCAACTCCGGATCAGAAGAAGAAATACTATATGATGTGGATCCTTATACCAGCTTTTTTGAACAGACAGAGTTGCGACGGAAAGATTTCAGCTTCTTTAGCTGCACATTTTCAAACTAAAGAGGATTCCTGCTTTTGATACCTAGATCGCCGTGAATCAGTTTGTGTAAGTGTCATTCCACCTTTGTAAATCCTAGTTAAAACCTTTGATATTCCCAAATGCATTTTATGGTCAAGTATAACAAATGCCCTGCCAAAACACACTTTTACGATTGTAAGTGAATACAAAAACGCAGAATTGGAATCCAAAAGCACCTCCAGCCACAAAGCATGAGATTGATATTAGAAATAGCTGCTGCAGCTCTGATTTTCTAGCACATATCATGCATCCAAGTGCAATATTTTGATAATGATTATGTGATACAGGGAACACAGATCAGGAGTGACAATACCATTAGAAGAGAAGGAACGACACCTGATATTCCAGGCTTAAATTTTTAGATATATGAATATAATTTGATGGTGTTACGGGTGCTAAACTCAAACTTTGAGTCAACATGGTAAAATGGGGTTAGTCAGACAAGGTATGTATAAAAAAATGTTCATGGCCATGTTACCTTGATTATTTTGTTCATGTGTTGTCACAAATTCTTGACAAATGTTTGTGTTTAATATATGTATATTTATGGAACTGCAGCATTTCAACCAAGTATCCTGCTTAGAGAAATAAATTAATCTATTCTAGAAAAAAAGAGAAAATGTTAGATTATCACATGGGTTGTATACTGCATGTTCAATTGTACTCATGTTACATAATTTACATGAGAGAAATAGAAAAACACCTAGTGTCTGCGTCTTGCACAGATCAGCCCTTTAGCTTTTTTAGCCTCTCTCTGATGTATATGTATGATGAGATATTTCTGTTATAGCTGAAAGAGCTGTAGAAAGTTCACTATGTTTTTAATATCATGCATAAAATGCTTACTACCTCACAGAAACACTGAAAACCAGTATGATGAGAAATCCCACCTGTCTGTAACAGTTTCACAAAAGCTTTGTTGACAGAATTCAGAGAAGCAGCCCACGCTTTTTAGCTAATTAGAAACACCTTATGGCTATGAATATTTTTTTTGCTGACATCGCATTGGTTATGACAGCGGTCATCTCCAGGTTAATGAATTGTAGTTACCGTAATAAACAGTTTGTTTTAAAACTTTGTCTTTAGTTACTATCTGAATGACAATGATAAATTCTCTTCATGAATAAATTTTAACCAATGACCAATGTAAACTGATTTAAATGTAAGATGACGTACTTCAGCTTTACTTCAAAGAAGAAATTATTTTTGTAGGTTTTAACAGGTTTTGTTTCACAAAGCAGAAACTTTTTAAGTATTTTTTGTTACAAAATTACACATGGGAGAACTACATGTAGATTACTTACAAATTGTAATCCGTTACTGATTCTAAATTACATTAACATTACATTTTTACATTTACATTTCAATTTATGTATGGTCTGTTAGGATATTTGGCTAAGATACAACTATTTGAAAATCTGGAATCTGAGGGTGCAAAAAAATCAAAATACTGAGAAATTGCCCTCAAAAGTTGTCCAAATGAAGTTCTTAGCAATGCATATTAAAAAATTAAGTTTTGATATATTTACGGTAGAAAATGTACAAAATATTTTCATGGAACATTGATTCATGGATTTTAGGCATAAAAGTACAATCTATAATTTTTACCCATACAATGTATTTTTGGCTATTGCTACAAATCTCTCCATGCTACTTAAGACTGGTTTTGTGTTCCAGAATCACATATTTAATTATTTAATTATTTAATTTTAAAATCTTGATGACAGATGACAAAAAAGTTTGTGAATTTGTGCATTTTAATATATTTGAAAGACAAAAAAACCTTTCGAAGTGTTTATCAGTAGTTGATGCAAAGTTGAAACACTTCTTAAACCTGAAATAAGTTTTTTGTAAATCGGTGGTCAAATTCTGTCGCCATCACCTGACTAATAACTGATCTTTGTGTGAATGTGCACAAAACTTGAAGACTCTATGAATGTCATAAGCAGTAGGCTATTTTATAAAGGAAAATTTAAAAGATGAAAAAGAGGAGTAAGAGAGAATCAATAAATCATGATCAATTTATTGCTATTGTGTAAATAATATGTAATCATGTAACCCATAAAAACTGTAGTCTGAGTATTTTAAAATGTAATTTAATCTACTTAAGTACTTAATTTTTGGAATCTGATTTTGCACTTATGTCACGGTTTGGTCAGTTACCCGGATACGAGGCCATATTGGAGATACTCGGATGTAAACAACGGCATTAATTGCACAGTTAATGTACTATATATAATGTTCAGTATACTGAACTACCTTGTTCTGTTAATTTATGCTGCCTAAACCACAGGGAAAAATGTGGAAGCTGCTAAATCATGCACTGTAAAAAAAAGAAGTTGATTCAACTGCCTTAATATTTTAAGTTCAGTCAATATGAAATGTTAAGTTGTACTACATGAAAATGTGGATATTTGAGTTGAGTAAACTACTTCAAATTTTAAGGCAGCATGAACACTTACATTTTTAAGTTGAAACAACTTTTTTTATACAGTGTATAGAGAAGGACATAACAGTTTGACAGACTGAAGTTAATAGGTGGTAAAGATACATAGCAGTATTAATTAAGATATTAGGTTAAATTATTTCACCTACCTGACTGGAAATGATAAGAACAAACACAAATGTTGTCAAGATTCTTGCCCTGGAAATCCTGATTCAGTTTGGCCAACTACACCTTTTGTTGATTTGTTATAACTTTTGGCAGTCTATAGTACTCCAAATATTTGTCCCGGTCTGACTGTTTAATACAGCCCAAAACATGACTATAAATTATCTTTTTCAGCAGCAATAATCAGCAACATCTGTGAGTTTCGTTAGGGTCAGTGGTATTTGTTTACGTTCAGTGCCGCCAATATGGCCGATTGATGGAGCGTCGTAAAAACTCGAAAATAACAAGAAGAATAACAACATGTAGTAAACGGTAAAACTGTTTGCACTACAAACAGTGTGTTCATTCATAATGAAGATAATACAGTAAAACAATATGGAAAAAACACACCGACTTGCAATATCAAGCAACCAGCTGTTTTTTCACCGCTAAAAATATAATGGACGCGAATGAGACTACTCTAAACGGCAAACAAATAGTGCATAAACCTTTTTAATCCGTGTATCATTCGTCCTTTCCTTTTCCGACCCAGCCCGCCCCGCACCACTGTGTCTATTTTTACAACCCGCCCCGCACCCGCGACCATTAAATAAACATACTATTGTAATGCAAATGAAAACAGCTTTTTTTAGCCCGAAAGTGCTTGGAAACATCGCCCTTTAAACTGGCAACAACATACTGTACGATTATGAATATGAACCATAAATCAAATCATATTAATAACAAAATAATCAGTAACGTTAGTGGTGCGGAAGAAAAGTGGGTATATGCTTCATTTATGAATATCGTTTTAAACTTTCTATTTGAACGCATTCGTTTACTTGGACTGAAAGGTTTACAGGTTCACTGGTTTAAGGAAGTTCTGATCATAAAAATCGGCTCCTTTTTATTTGTAAGCAGGGTTCGAAATTAACTTTTTTGATCACCAGCCAAAGTGGCTGGTAACTTTCTGAAGTTACCAGCCAATCAGAATTTCCATTAGACAAAGTTTTACGTGGTGAAAATTAGGGGTGCAACGGTTTAAAAAAAATTAAAAGTAAATAAATACGAATAATCTATCTAACTAGAAGCAACAGCACAAATAAATACAATACAGTAAAGATGCAATAAAATAAACTGATTTTTCGTGGTTTTAAGTAGGTCTAACATTAGTTTTTAGGTACAGAAACTATGCCGGGGCCCACCTCCTTCTCGGGTCAATTATTCAAAGGCCCCCCTATGCCTGACATTTCCTCTAAAGGTGTTTATTTTTAAACTTTTTTATTAACCAAAACATTTGTTTTGCCTTTTTATTCTTCTAATGCATGTTATAAAAAACCTCAAACAAACAAACTTTAAATTAAAACTATACTTTTGAATTTAGAAAAAAACCCTCTGCTCAGTTCTAACTTTTTAACATATAC
The DNA here is from genome assembly GCF_049309525.1 of Garra rufa. NCBI lineage: Eukaryota > Metazoa > Chordata > Actinopteri > Cypriniformes > Cyprinidae > Garra > Garra rufa. The sequence goes on from NC_133371.1 coordinate 34,395,292, forward strand.
ACAGATTTAAATCTCCTGAATTCTTTAATTCAGAGATTCTTTACAACTTCAGAGTATTTTTTAAGCATTTAAGTATTCATTATAAAACACTCACAGGACAATCATTTTGACAACTACGAAAATACTTTTAAATTTCACGCAAAAGTACTATGGATCAGAGCCCCGAAAGCATGAATAGTTTGTGAATCAATAGCAGACTTATGCGTGCCTAGACTCCGATATACAAGAGTGTCATTCATACATTACGCGCAAGTTCTGATCGTACCTTTACATTAGCGCGATCGAGGGTTTGTTTCATGCAGCCAAAAGATGAAGTAGAGACCTGTTTTCCCCGCGGGGGTATAGGTTACTTTTATGCAGGTTTTTGCGGGCGGAAGTGGGGCAAAACATAAATGTCGCGGGCGGGAGCAGGACGACGAAATAACATTTCTGCGGGAGTAATATTTGCGCGCGTTCTGAGGCGCGGGTTTGCGCGCTTCGGATGAGCGCAAACACAGATCTTCTCACTTCTCACTGCGCGCGCGGGTTTGCGTCTTATGGCTCTTAAATGTTGAAACTGGCAAAGCTTAAATGAGTTTAGTTTAAATCCAGATAGCAATGTGTGCAGTTCAGGTATCACCTGCACACGAGCGCTATCAGCACCGGAGAGTAGACGGAATAATGACTGCTCATATTACAGCATGCGGCACTCGCACTGAACAATAAAGGTTTGTCCAGGGGACAAACGACCCAGAGCGTCTCTGACATGATTTGCATGATTGGCTCAAGCATCACCGGCCAAACTGGCTGGTAAGTTTTCATCAATACCCGCCAAAATGATTTTTAACCCGCATTTGGCGGGTTGGCGGGTGTTAATTTCGAACCCTGTTTGTAAGGTATTGTTTTCGTTATTATGTGCTGTTTAAAATGACTAGGGTGCGGTAGAAGCAGCGGGTGCACACGCATCAGGCGCAATAACCAAATACATTTCAAAGCAAGCCGGTGCCACAGTCCTGACTGCATCATTGCTGTCTTTATTGTGTGTTTTTAGCGAATATTTACATTAATTCACATATGACTGGATGTGGTTGACTGTCATGATTTTGGCTAATGCAGGATAATGCGCATCAGAGGAGATTTAAATACGCATAGCACTAGGCCTGCAGAGCTGAATGTGCGCTCGCGCAACACAGTCTCACTCCCAAGTCGTCACATATATTGACGTTTGGCCAGGACCCTTTGGCGTCGCATTTTGACGCACAGGGTACCCCTTCAGCGTAATTTTTGGACGTGCAGGGTCCTCCACTACTTTAAATAAGAAACCCTTGGCGTCAATAAGCTGACGCGAAAGGCACTGTGAATTTTATCGTCATGATTAAATGATATATTGGGTAATAATATTGCCATTATTGCATATGTATTGGGGTGTGATTTTACAATGCAAACAGTCACAACAGACACATTTACGAGCACGTAACCCAACCCCTGCCCCTAAACCTAACCACTTGTCAATAAAACACAGTTTCATGGAGGTCATGTCCTCTTCTCGGAGGCTGACCCGTTTTGGCCCTTTAAACAACATGTAATGAATCTGATCCATGATTTTGTCGTCACATAGATATTTTTTCACATTGAGTGTTTTTAGGATTCAAGAGAGGAGACTCAGCACTTCATCGTTGTGTGCATTTTTGTACCGTTTCGTCTCATTCCCCGTTGAGGCTGCGTACGGGCTGAGTGGATGCAGAAGATCCGGGGGGATGACTTCAACAAAATTTTTAAATGGATATAATTCTCAGTGTATTTCAGTGTATTTTGTGCGTTTCTGTACTTTCTATTACTGCATTTATTTTGTGCAAGTGAGATGAGTAAAGACCATCTTTTTCATGAATCATTATCTCTCTGGTGTTTATAAGCAGCACACACAGCATTTTACTACCTGTAAAAATACACAAACTTAGCTATATTAAATTGTTTGTGGTACCTACAGTTACAAATGTAAAATATGTGATGATAATATTGATCGAGCAATTGATGTAAGGTAAGTGAAAATATATGCGCAGAATTGAGAAAATAGTATTAATGGAGATAAATTGTAGCCTCTCACAGCTAGGCAAACGTGTGAATGTTCACGGTGCATTTTATGCAAACAACTCTAATCGTAGTTGTAAATCTATATTTACAGTAGGCATAATTGTCATTGCGTATGCAGCATGAGTCAAATACAATCTTCTGTTCGTGAACAGTTGTATTTCATTCATTATCTGACTATGCATCCGTGCATTTAATTGCCATTGGCTCGTGTGATAGTAATATGGATCTTAGTAGTATTTTTAGTGATACTAGACAATAATAATTGATACCCGAACGACGGTATAATTTACTTCCGGGTAAAGATAGGATCAGTCAAATGAAATACAATAAATGTACAAATAAATATTACAAATTAAAAAACGATCGGAAATGCGTCCAATTTTCTAATACCATTATTTGATGACAACGGGCCCGGACATAGGCATGGGCAAGGTGGGGCAATGCCCCCCTAAATGCTGACTGCCCCCCAAACGTAAAGGCATGCAAAATTCAGAATTTCATAAAACAAACAAACTAAATAGCCTTATGTTATTTATCTTATTTACACGAAGGCATGTCATTTCTGTGTCTACATGATCGCGCGTTTACAATGTCTCCTCCGCGAAAACACGGACGGGATCGCGGACTCCATTCATTAAAACCGACTTTACTATAGCGCGGAATACCACGGAATTCATCGATTTTTGGATTAATAAATCAAAAGTTGGTCTGTCACTTAATTCAAATCGCGATATGGACTAGTGTCTGTGAAAACTGAAATGCAAAAAGACTGGAAAGAGAATTTAAAAAGACTGATGATGATGGCAATGTAGAGTTTGTAGACCTTTCCACCGTTTGCAAATATCTGCACGGGTATAAGAATGCCTTTCCTCAGCTCCATCGCATGTATGTGACCTCCCTTGTGATTGGAATATCATCTGCATCATGCGAGAGCTCTTTCTCCACTTTGTCTCGTGTTCTTACTCCCTTCCGCCACACTATTGCTACACGAAAGAAAAAGAAATTTAGTTATTCTGGCTCAGGAGAAGGGCATAACCACAGGCCTAGATATGGATGCATTTGTTAGTCTTTTTGCACAGAAAAGCAGACGACCGATGCTTTAATGATTGTTATAAGCCATGCTGTGTACAGAACTAAGAAATAAAAACGACAAAAAAAAAAAAAAATACACAAAAAAAAGAAATAAAAAAATATATAAATAAAATAAAAGACAAAAAAAATCAAAGGATAGATAGATAGATAGATAGATAGATAGATAGATAGATAGATAGATAGATAGATAGATAGACACATTTAAAAAGTAAAAATAAAAAAACAAACAAAAAACATTAAAAAAACAAAACAAAACATAAATGCAGCCTCAGTAGGGCACAAACCAGTGTCCTATTTGTGCTGGTCCCAAGCCCGGGTAAATGCAGAGGGTAGGGCATCAAACATAAAACCTATAAGACAAATCAAATGGATCAAAGGAGAAGATAGAGATATGGATAGGTGGACTAATATGATGACAGCATAGTTAGTCTTTGCATAGATAATTAGAGAAGCTCACCCACACTCGCCCCCCCAATATTCTACATGCACCCCCTACTGGGGCTGGCTAAATCCGGCCCTGGATGACAACAATACATTTGGAAAACAAAATACAGCCATTTCTGCTTTTTTTCTTTTAAACAAAAAACCAAGCTGCACCCTTTTTTAAATTTCATCTTTCATTCCAAAATAGAATAATGAATGAACGAAAAAGTACACGGACCATACACGGATTCTTTTTCCTCAACTGTAAACACCATAGATATATATACGTAGATGCCTCATTAGCGACTGTTTCTATGGGCCGTTATACGTAAGCCATCCGCCATTTCACTGCGGTCTACTTGACGTCATTCACCCATAGATCTCATAGTAATCACTGAAAATTCGAAAAGCCACAGTCCTGCACAGCCGTTGGTCTGCGAACCTACAGTATGGTGAATGACGTCAAGTGGACCGTTCCAATATGGCGGACGCATCTACGTGCTTGGAGCGGTCCAATGTGGTATCTATGTATATATCTATGGTAAACACAGCCTCAGCCTCTATCATCCTATATACTACATTACCCAGAAAGCATTGCAATAGCGGGCGGCGCTACAGAGTCACTTCATGCAAGCAGCTGACTGTAGCTGTAACTTTAATCATTTCATTTTTGCCGAGGCTAGCAACCAAACTACAGTCAAGGTGGTAGATTTGGTATTCTTTGGATCTCTCTATAATAAAGTGCAATATTGTAATCGTCACGGCACGTCAAATAAGTAACTTACTGTGGTCAGTTCTTTAAAGTTTTTAAAGGGGCTTAGCTTTTATATTAGCATAGCATCTGCTAACAGCTGCGTGTATGTGTGCGCAGTTAGCCTGTAGCCGAACTACCTTCTAAAGAATCATCCCTCACTACTGGATCTGACAGTTCGATCCAGTCTGGTCCGATCCGATTCGTTACTTTCGTGGGAAGAGTGGACAAGCTGTCTGCCAAGTCAAATGTAAGAGTTATTTTTATATTTGCTGCTTTTTCCAAGTGGTGGCTGAGATTGCAGCTAGTCCATCAGATTTTGCGGTTAAATGTTTAAATGTACACGAGATCAGTGGTTGTTCTATTAAATTCAACTATTTACAAAATCATTTTAAAACCTATGAACGATAAGCTGTCTGAGTTGAGTTTGGTGGGCTAACCAGGTGGTCTGATGACAGCAGGTTGCCACCTTTAATGTCTGACTTTTGTAGGATGAGATCTGTAACATGGGCAACATAAAAAAAAACGCTTTGTTGTGGAACTTGAAATATAGCTATCAGATCTAAGCCCTCAGCAAAACCCAAACTAATCCTGTTGTGCTGGAACCACAGTATTAGTTTGAAAAGTAGACGTGGTGTAGTTGCACAAGGCAAGATGGCAGGCTGATAATCAAGTCTGATGACTCACTTTACACGACCAACCCAACCACACAAGTCAGAAAAGTTAGAAATCCTTTAATCAAACAGTGTATGGTTTAGTGTTGACTGAGGTATATATTTCCCAACAGGCCAGAACACAGCCTTCTAAAACTCTTCAAATCTGTTGAACGTCTCAATATCATTTTGTGGAGTCTTATTATTTGCTTCTGATTCGTGTTTTTATTTCAGGTTGAGGTTTTATTGAACAGCGGACAATGGAACAGGACAACAACTCAGAGGTATTGACATAAGAACTTTTGTTTTGTTTGATTTGTCAGGTTGAGAAGTTCACTTACAAACTCATTTATGTTCATTATCAAGGAGGTTTTGATTCAAGCCATGAACACAAACTGAAATGGCATCTGTGGTTCAGTGATTCAGTTTCCTGTGCTTTTCGTTTACTTTCAATCTGTTTTAATGTAAATATAGTCTCTTTATTGCCTTCTTGTGGGTGCTTAAAGTATTGGATAATCTCTTTTATTTGTTTAGGTGGGCATTTCCCATGATGAAGAAATATGCACAGAATTTTTTGTTTCCTGAAGCTTTAAAACTGCTCAAGATATCATACTGTTTAAAACAAAATTGCAAAATGGCTTGTTTTCATATATGTCGAAATGTAGATTATAATGCATCATTTTGTTTTTAGGATGACTCAGTTGGCCAAGCAGAAGATGATACGCAACCTCCATTTCCTCTCGGACTCTGTGAGTAAAGTTTAAAGTTTACAAAATAATTGATCTGAACCCCAATTTTTTTAAATATGATTTTCTAAGAAATGGTGCTGTGTAGTCCTTAAATAATACTGCATCATTTTTTAATCATTATTATTTTTTAATATTTATAAATTGTTAATGGAATTTATCTTTTAAGTTTAGCTTATTGTTAGTTTTCACTTTATCACTCTTAGATTTATTTATTATTATTTATTTTAGTTTCCTATTTTTATTTATGTTTTAGTTATAGTATTTTAGTGCTGCCAACTTTGGCACAGTCTAGTGTTATTGCTGTCTAGTGGCTTTTTTATGTTAATGCAAGAGGTTTGTAATGGTCAATTTAAAAAGTCAATTTATTTTAGTTTCTATACAACCTGTCAAAAGTTTTTGAACAGTAAGATTTTTAGTGTTTTTTAAAGAAGTCTATTCTGCACACCAAGCCAGCATTTATTTGATCAAAAATACAGCTAGGCAAGGCAAGGCAAGTTTATTTATATAGCACATTTCATACACAATGGTAATTCAAAGTGCTGTACATAAGAGGAATAGCATAAAATCATAGTCATAAAAATTTAAAATAATAATCACACAAACAGAAGAACATTTTAAATGATTTTAAAATTGATTTAAATTAATTAAAAACAGTAGGAATGGTTAACAATAACAACAATAAAAACAGAAAAATTGATTTGATAGCTAAGCAGTAATAGTGTCAAATATTTTTACTATTCAAAATAACTGCTTTCTATTTGAATATGTTTTAAAATGTAATTTATTTCTGTAATCAAAGCTAAATTTTCAGCATCATTACTCAATTCTTCAGTGTTGCATAATCCATCAGAAATCATTCTAATATGCTGATTTGCTGTTCAAGAAACATTGACATTATTATTATCAATATTTAAAACAGTTGACTACATTTTCAGGATACTGATGAATAGAAAGATCCAAAGATCAGCATTTATCTGGAAAAAAATAAGCTTTTTTAACATTATACACTATAACATTCAAAAGCTTGGAGTCAGTGT